>NC_135725.1:68353087-68655087 GCF_964656455.1 Halichoerus grypus | reverse complement strand
ACCCCCACAGAACCCAAATCTCTCTCTTCAAGCATATGGTTCTATTTGAGTTTCTGGCACAACTCCCTGTGACTTCCCTCTGGAGGGACTCTCATTATCTCCCAATATCCATCTCACTTTCCTCCATGGTAAGGGAATGTAGCTAGGTCAATGGCTATGCCAGCTAAAGAATACTCTGTCCAGTCCCCTTCATGATTAGGTAGGGCCAGACAGTTCTTGACCAGTGGAATATGAAGGAAAGTGATGTACATCCTTTGTAGGCTGGTCCCTAGAGGGAAAGGACATGCCCTGCTTTTCCCATCTTCCCTTTTGCTCACTGGGATGAGGATGAAGTGGCTGTTTGCCCATGTGGATGCTGCAGAGGAGGGACAGTGGAGCAAAACCACAGAAAGACCTGGGCTAACTCATTGAGTTCTTCATTGACTACTCAGGACTTTAGAAACAGCTGAACCTCCATGTGTGATCAGCAGTGGCCTTAGCTGAGGAGAACTGGAGAGTGGCTGGGAGACCATGATGCAATCCCATCTGGGACAACAGTGGTCACGAGTCTATTAACCTACAAGTTAGGAGCCTGATCGGGGGGAAAAGGAAGGAATTGCACTAGGTGCCTTCACACTCAGAATCTCATTTAGTCCTCACACCAACCTTCTGGAATGTGTATTAATACCTGCATTTTACAGACTGTGAAGTTATGGAAGGTAAACTAAGGTGACCAAACATGTAGCTGTTGAGCAGCATGCTGGGGTAATGCATTTCTGCAGAGCATGTGACTCTGTTCTTTCCCTCCCACAGCAAGGCCTCTTCGTGCTCCTGTGAGGGCCCCAAGCTGCAGGAGCTCACTTTCATCAGCCCTGTGGCTTAGCAGGAGTGAGAACTAAGGCTTCTCTTCCAGACCACAACATCCTGTGGCCATGTGTCCATCATGCACTGACGCCTTTGAGCCCCTGCATGTATAGTGTTGATAGGGCCGAGGGCAGGGGGAGAGAACAGAAATGCCCCCCGGCCAAGAACCCTTTACAATGGAGCCAGGTGCTATAAATTTCTCCAAATGCATGGCCCTTCTCCACACATGCACATCTGGAATGCCATATAACCCCTTCCTTCTCCAACCCCCTCTGCAATGATGACTTCCTGGAGCATTTTAATGACTCGCCATTATAAATAATATACTCTACCCTTTCTTGTTAAAAAAAAAAAAAAAAAGCAAAGCCAGGGGTTTCTGCAAAACCAGCAAATTACTCCAAATCATAATTTCATCGAAAACACTGGAAAAAAAAAAAAGACCCTCATACCCTGAGGTAGGAAAGGTTCAGGAGATTTATATCTTTCCTTGAACACACAGATTTATAACAGTGGATAATGTACATTCATTTCATCCATATTTATACCTGAATTGATGCGGAGTCTGGTATCCATTACTTTAATCTATGTAACTTGATCATCAGAAATCTGAACCATAATTTTAACACGTATTACAAAGAGTTTCTTTTGGGCTTTAAGGAAAATGACGACAGAGAAGAAAAGCCATTAAGAGCCAGCTGCAGTCACTTACTCGTGCTGCACTTCCTTCTGCAATATGTGTGGGTCCCCCCCCCATTTCCCATCCCTTAGCTTCCTGGACATGCATCCACTCTCCTGTTGAGCCCCCAGCACTCCCTGGACCCTGACCGTAGGGGAGAGAGGGAGGCAATGGACAGGGCAACTTGGAGGAAATTCACATAAATAAATCTCTGCTATCATGGCCAACCTAGAGCTCACACAGAGGCCATGGTAATGGGCCGGCAGTAGCCTCTAGTCACTTAGGAGAAGTGAAAAAAATGCAGGGTCTGATCAAAGCTTCCCTCTGACAGACAGTGGAAATTAAACCCAGATACTAGTTCTCAAACAGCATTGCTGGCACTCAGCACACGGTTCCTGTCCAACTTCTGAGCACCAAACATTGGCCCGGCTTAAAATTCCAAATGCCTGCCCTGGACTAAAGCCAAGTAGTAGATTTTTGAGAGACCTGGGCCCCAGGATTATATTGGGCATAAGATGAGGAAACAGGACCCTGGAACCTTACTACGGCAGCTGTGGGTCAGAGAACTTGCTTGGGGACCATTCCTGGGATTTCCTAAAGTCGGTTCAGCACCACGAGGGCAAATCTTGTTGTCTGCTTTGTTCACTGGTGTGGTCGGGGCTGGCACGAAGTAGGTGCTTTATAAACCTTTGTGGAATGAAAGGGCTTCATTACAAACCATTCCAGAGCTACAAACTGCAGTGTGAGTAGATCTTGTACAACGGCAAAGGGTGAAAGCAATGAGACTTTATGAAATTAGGGCATGGTTAAGAGGGAGTACTAAGCAATTAAACCTGTTACTTTCCATTCTTCTATCTTCCAAACTCTCTTTCATTCTTTATTATGTATATGTCATAATAATGGCTCGTATTTTAGAAGCACTTCAAGATTCTAAAGCACGATGTCATTCAAAGTTCACAGCAATCCTGTGACAGAATTATAACCACCATTCCCATTTCACAGATGAGGAAGTTGAGAAGCAGTTTCCATAACCTGCCTTGTGCTACTGGCTGGTAGCAGGAACACTGGGCTTTGAGCGTTGCCATCTTTTGATTCCTGGTCCCACGCTCATTCTTTTACACCACACCAGCGTGGTGTGTTCCTGGCAAGGGTAAAGGGCAGAGTGAGTAAGGAGGGCGTTTGAAGAGTAGCTAGAGACAGCTGATCTGGCCCCAGTCAGAACCCAGGAAGAGACTGCCAACCCACAAATCACAAGGGCTGCTAAGTGCATTTCTCTAGAGCCTCCTGAGGGTGGTTTTAGATTTGACTACGCCTCAAGGGAACAAATTCCAGCTGTCTGATCTTTGAAGTCAGGACAATAATCTGGCTTCATATTTTGCTGGTGTAAACTGATTTTTTAAAAAGGAAACCTACCTCTGAGAAGGGGATTAGTAGAATTTTTGCTTTCTTGGTATTGTTTTAATTTTTTTTTACTGTAAGAATGTCTCTCTGTATGTATGCACATATGTACATATATACAAACACAAATATATACATATGTATAAATTATATATATAATTATAAATGAGTCTTTAAAAATTATAACCAAAACAAACACTTACTGTCTTTTAGTAGGAGAAAGCTTCTAACTATAATCTGTCCCCTAGACAACTGGGCTTCTTGAGAGAGCCTCAGGAAATGGGGGAGGGGAGTTTTCACATACCATGTCACAGGCACTGTAAGAGGGGTGCAGTGGACGTTCATAATAGTTAGTCCTGCCATATCTAGATTATCACTCCTGTTTGTAAAAAAGGACACTAAGGGTCAGAGAATTTGTGTCTTGGCTGAAGTCCCACATACAGTGAGCAAATGCAAATGTGCTGGGATTTGAGCCCAGGCCAGAGTGTGTGCCCCATTCAATCTATCTTCACCATTAACACATTTCTACAAGTTGCATGTGGAAAACAGGAAAGTCTGAATCCTAAACAACCTAAAAAAAAAAAAGAATTATTTTAGCTACTACCCTTAGTTTCTTTAAAAAGTTTTCTCTTTTCTCCCACAGCCAGATGTGAGCATTTCCTCCTTTGAGCCTCATGTTATTATATTATTTCAAATTTATGGATTACAGAAATTTATGGAAAACTTTCACACACATTTGGTTGGGGCACTAAATCTGTGGATTAGCACTGTGGATACTGCTATCACTCCATCACCACTAAATAGATGAACCAACCTCAAGAAAAACCAGTGATGTAGCCACGATCAAACCGTGAGCCTGAGCTGACCCACACACTAGTCACTTCTGCGGCCCCAAATCCAAAGCAATGCTTGCGGTTTCAAGAACCACTATACTTTCTACTTACTGAAATTGAAAGGAGGACAGAATGTGTTACATTTCTCTTAATCATTTTTAGGTGACTCCAATGGGGCTCATGAAACAGCAAGCTTTTATTGTGCATTTGCTGTGTGCCCAGAACTGAGCTGGGGAATTAGATGACAGAACCGTGAGCCACAACCCCTGCCTTCTAGGGATTAACAACGTATCTGGCAGGCGTAACTAAAATCATCTGGGCTCCGGCAACCCTCAGTTTGTTTCCTGAGATTAAATGTATGGTGATTAACATAACATAATAAATTAAAATTAAAAAAAATAAAAAAAATAAAATCATCTGGGCTAACTGGGCCCAGGCTGGCCTGTTGTACTTTTAAATGTCCCTGAAGCCAACCAGGTCCCCTATGTCTCCACATCTCCAGAGGCTTGGCTCAGTGTCTGCTGTTCAGCCGGCCAGAGCTCCTGCACACAGCTGGGCCCATCTCCACCCCACCTGTGGGGCACCTGCACAATGATGGGTATCTGGCCGAAGCCCTCAAGCTCCTCCCTGATTCCACACCCGGCCACTCACTCTCTTCTATTCTCACACCCACTGAATTTCCACTTTGTTCTTCCACTTCATTCATTGGATTTGGACTTGACCGATAGTGCTATAAGGTTTTCATTTATTAAGTCATGATTACAGGCCAGGCATAGTGCTAGATACTTTATACTTGCTCTCTCTCCAATCCCCACAGCAGCTACGGGAATGAGGAGAATTATAGTCCCTATACTGCTAACACAGATTGAAGGCTCAAGGCAAGGTGAAGAAAATTGCCTGAGGTCACGGCAGGCAATCTGAGCCTGACAGCTAATCGGGAAGTGCAGACAAATCCCAAAGAAGGGGGAGGACTGGTTACGTGTTTTTTTGTCCTGTTTTGTTTTGTTTTAGAGAGAAAGAGAGAGAGCGCATGCGAGCTGGGGGCAGAAGGGGAGAGAGAGAGGGAGAGAGAGAATCCCAAGCAGGCTCCACTATGCGGGGCCCGATCTCATGACCCTGAAGTGATGACCTGACCCGAAATCATGAGTCAGACACTTAACCGACTGAGCTACCCATGTGTCCCTGGTTACATGTATTAATATTAAAAAAGCAAGATACTTTCAAAATAATCTTTTCCCAAGATGTCAGTGATCTGACATAAATTTAAGGATGGCTCCCACATTAGAACATACTTTGAGACTCATGGGCCCAGAAAAACAAAACAGGAATATAAACACATTCTGACATTACCAGAAAATGATTTTTTAAAAATCTCTTTGGTAGCTCTCAGTTACTTATACCACAAAAACTTTCATTACATGCATTTACTATGTGCTAGATTCTTCACATATAAAACCTCACTTACAAAAATAAATAAATAAAATTATAAAATAAAACCTCACAATTAGCTTCCCATTTTACAGAAGGGCTGGTTTGTGTATGTGTATACAAGCACACATATATATTTGTATCAATATATATGCGTACCTATTCATTTAGTGTGTAGGTGAAATAAATTATCTGAGCTCAATCTTAAAATGAAAAAATGGGATTTGAACACAGCTTTCTCGACTCCAGACACTGTTGGGGCTCTAGCCACTAGATCATTGCCTCTCCATTTTGCTTAAACAGTGAAATCACCTGGGAGTTTATAAAATTCTGACTTTTGGGGTCCCACTCCTAGAGATTCTGAGATGATTGGTCTGGGGTGGGGCCCAAGCATGAGGACTTGTAAAAGCTCCCCAGATGATTCTAATGTACTCCTAAGTTGAGAACCACAACTCAAACCATCACTCCATATATCAGTTTCTTACTGCGGCTGGGGCAAATTACCACATATGCAGTGGTTCCAAACAGGATACATTCATTAGATTGGTTTCTGTAGTTCAGAAGTCCCACCTAAGTCATACTGGGCTAAAATCAAGGTGTCGGCAGGGCTGTGTTCCCTTCTGGAGACTCTGGGGGAGAATCCGTTTCTTGCCCTTTCCCGCTTCTGGAGGCTGCCCACATTCCTCAGCTAGTGGCCCTTTCCTCCATCTTCAAAGCCAGCACACAGGTCAAGTCCTCCTCACATAGCATCACTCGGACCTCTTCTGCCTCCCTTTCCCCCTTTAAGGACCCTTGTGATTACACTGGGCCCACCCAGGTTATCCACGATAATCCTCCCTATTTTAAAATCAGATGATGAGCAACCTTAGGTATATCTGATACCTAATTCCTCTTTGCCATGTAAAGTTAACATAATCACAGTTTCTGGGATTATAAAATGGACATCTTTAGGGGCCAAAATTCTGTCTACTACAACTGACTAGCAGTTTTAAATTAAAAAATCGGGGTTTCCCTTGTACCGCAGCTGCTCACGGTGGGGAAAGCCAGTGAGTAGTATGTTCTTGTACAGAACTCAAGTCATAGCTGCTGGGTATATGAAAACATCTCCCTTCTGTTCCCCTCGCTCTTCTTTCCCACTCGTAAGAAGAGCAGTGAGAGCCTGTCATTCTCTGGGCTTCCCACAGCTGCTGTCACACCACTTGAAAACAGAGCCCAGGTGACCAGCAGTCCCAATCCATCCCGGGACGAGGCAATATGTAAGCTGTCATATGCTCTAGCGGGTTCCGCCTGACGCTGAGCAGGTGTGTGGCATCCGGGCCAAGCATGTGGAGGGTGGCAGATTCACAGAGGGGAGGTACCGTTTTCAATTTACCAGAGGGAGACCTGGGAAATAACAGGGCTGGGTGTGTTTGCCTCTCTCATGCTTCCCAATCATTTCTTAAGATAGAAAGGATGGTTCTGGTTTTCATTCTGAAAAATCCAAGGAAACACTTTGAACATGATGCTCGTGCTGATTTAAAAAGTATTCTCCGAGTTCTCCAACATTCAGAATCCATCGATTATCAAGATGCAGAAGCCTCCAAATATTTATAATGACAGCACTATCATTATGTTAAGTTATTATGACAAGAACGGGAGGAGAGCAGTTTAACCTCAGTCAAGGTGTGTGTGTCTGGGTGTGTGGGTTTTCTGTGCATCAACTTCAGATTCCTATAACAAGTCTGCAATCAATAGCAATTTCTCCAGAGACCACTGCACTTATGTACCTGAGCATCTTTATTTCTAAATACATTTGGTCTGCAAATGACTTTTTTAAATTAAATGTATCATCTCTGATGGTGGGTGAGGGGAGGAGAAGAAAAGCAAAAATTAAATGAATGGTACTTCATGAACAACCAAAGTTGAGTTAACGGACACTGGCTCCCAAGAATTCATCTTAATCAATGTTATTGCCTCAGCTCCCGTAAAAATGAGTGATTGGGCCATATAAAATATGCTATTAACTTTCACCCAAAAATAAGCAGTTTAGATCATTTATTTCCATAAAATGGCACTATGCATCATATGTCAAGCTGGTGCATTTTCTGTGTGACTGACTTTGGAGACCAAGTTGACAATCTAAGTTCTAATTATCTGCACCCTCCTCGGTCTGTTATTGCAGGACCCGGGGACTTTCCCAGAGGAGTGTCAGAAAGAACGTTATGTGGGCTGACGGGACGCAGCTGAAAAAAGATCCACTGGGCTTTTTAATGCAGATGATGCACCATGTTGAGAGGAGCCAAAGGGAATCGAAGACCCCTGATTGGAAGCTTCCAGTGTATTCCATCTGTTACTCCTCTAGCTTTCCATTAATGCTGCATAAAGGCAAGCAGAGTCACAGCTGGTGAAAAGGTATCTGCTTGACAGGCCCAAGGCCTGACTCTCCTCTCCCCTGGTAGGGTCAGATGTTCATGAGGGCTGTGCAAATGTCCACCTTCGATTTCAGGTCAAAACGCAGTTAAGCCCTCTCGTGTGGTCAGGGAATAAGCATGACCTTGCTCCATCAGATGGCCTTAGGTTTACCTCCCAGCATGCACACTTTCCTTGCTAGGGGGCCACGAGAACATTAGTTAAACTAAAGGTTAGTGTCCTTATCTGAAATAAAATGGAAATTTAATAATATCAATTCCAGTGCTATAGTGAGACGGATCTGCGGGACTTTGGTAGGTATTACATTTCTTCCTCCACATTATCTACGCTGTGTGTGGATGAAGAAAAGAAAATTAAAAAGAGGCAGCTGGTTTTATGCTTCTGGTGATTTAAACAATGGAATAGCCATGCAAAAAAAAAAAAAGAGAGAGAAGACCTCACCGAGAACTTTCAAATGCACTGGGTCTTATTTACAGGCTATTTTTCTTAACGGTTTAAAGAGCACAGATCTAGAGCCAGACTGCCTAGATTGGAATTCTATTGCTACCACTTACTACCTGTGCAATCTTGGACAAGTAATTTAGCCTCTCTGTGCTTCAGTTTCATGATCCACAACATAGATATGACAGTCATGACTTCATAGGTTTGGTAGGAGAATCAGATGAGTTAATACATGTAAAGCACTTAGAGTAGTTCTTGCCACTTGGTGTCATTTACTGTTGTTATTTTCAAAAATATTTTAATATTATCATCTCTACCATCCCTCCCCTTGCCTAGCTCCACACCTAGGCCATTCGCTCACTCCCACTGGGAAGGGGCTGTTTTGGAAATGAAATAAAGTCTCTTGTTGGACTTTGATTTGAAAATGCCTCGCTGTCATACGCTGTTATACGCAAACAATGAGTCATGGAACAGTACATCAAAAACTAATGATGTACTGTATGGTGACTAACATAACATAATAAAATACAATAAAATTAAAAAAAAGAAAAGAAAATGCCTCGCTGTCAGGGAAAGAGAAATGACTCAGAGCAGTGTCAAAAATACGAACACGGCTTCCTGCTGCAAGGCTAGAACAGTGTTCTTAAGGTGGAACAGAGAAGATAATGGAGGGAGAGGAGAGTGGAGCAGACGTTAGCGGGTATCTAGATCACACCCTCCCACCTGACTTCATGGACCCTGTGTGGGCTGAGGCCCAGTGATGGAAGGAATGATAGGAAATCCAAACATCTGTGGAATGCAAGAGCAGAGGAGACTTGTGCTTCCTTTCAGGGTGGAATTCTTGGAAGAAGCCAGACCCTGAAGAAGGAGCAGCTGGGCTGTGTATCCAAGCAGACAGGACTGGGAGAACTTCACAAGAATTCTCCATACCACAGCTGGGTAGAGACAATGTTTCCTTTGCATCTGACAGGGAGACCAAATTATCAACTAGAAAAAGCCAGACCTGAGGAGAGTGGAGGAGAAAAAGATGGAGAGAGAGAGAGAGAGAGAGAGAGAGAGAGAGAGAATGACTCCTGGTGATCTCTGTGGACTGAAGTTCAAGGATCAGATGGCACAACGGATGTTTCAACAGATGTCGGCAAGGACAGATGACACTGAGGACCACATGCCCCCTAATCCCAGACCACAGGGATATGGTAACTCCCCTGAACTTGGATGCACCTCAGGGAAAAAGAGTGGGTAATTCGCTGAAATTAAATTTCTACTCTTTGGATCCTTAAATAGAACCTAAACTGGGTTTCAGAAAATTTTTGAAAAAGTTCTTTCCCTTACACACTGGAGTTTATGGATTAAGATTCATACCCATTACATGTAAAAGGATTTAAATACAGTACGGTTTTAAACTGATGACTGGATGAGCTACTTGTTTTTAATTTAAAGTGATTGTCTTAAATTATAGACATCTCTGAACCATCCACATGTGGAATTTAGTAATCCCACTTATTGAAACACATTTTTAAAAACTTATTGTGTAACAGTCCAAATATACATGTAAAGAGAAATATAATGAATCCCCACATGCCCATTTCCCATCTTCAACAAATGTCAAATCAGAGTTATTCTTGCTCTTTCAACCCTCCCACATAACTCCATGCCACAAGCCTCTATATTATTTTGAGCTAAATCCCAGACATCATATTATTTCTTTAGTTCAGTAAGTATCCCTAAAAACAAGGATTCCTCTAAAGAACACAACTATGATACCATTAATCTACATAAATATTTGTAATAATTCCTTAATTTCATTAAAAATTCAGCATCTAGTATTTCTAATTTTCTCATAAATGTATTTTTACATTTATTTTTTTGAATCAAGATCTAAACAATTTCCATACATTGCATTTTATGGGCTTCTTAGGTCTTTTTTCCCCCCATTGGTATTTTTTTTTTATTATGTTATGTTAGTCACCATACAATACATCATTAGTTTTTGATGTAGTGATCCACGATTGTTTTCATATAACACCCAGTGCTCCATACAGTACGTGCCCTCCTTAATACCCATCACCGGGCTAACCCATCCCCCCCACCCCCCTCCCCTCTAAAACCCTCAGTTTGTTTTTCAGAAAACCCTCAGTTTGTTTCTCAGAGTCCGTAGTCTCTCATGGTTTGGTCTCCCCCTCCGATTTCCCCCCCTTCATTTTTCCCTTCCTTCTCCTAATGTCCTCCATGCTAGTCCTTATGTTCCACAAATAAGTGAAACCATATGATAATTGACTTTCTCTGCTTGACTTATTTCACTTAGCATAATCTCCTCCAGTCCCATCCGTGTTGATGTAAAAGTTGGGTATTCATCCTTTCTGATGGCTCAGTAATGTTCCACTGTATATATGGACCACATCTTCTTTATCCATTCATCTGTTGAAGGGCATCTCGGCTCTTTCCACAGTTTGGCTATTGCAGACATTGCTGCTATGAACATTGGGGTGCATATGGCCCTTCTTTTCACTACATCTGTGCCTTTGGAGTAAATACCCAGGAGTGCGATTGCTGGGTCATAGGGTAGCTCTATTTTTAATTTTTTGAGGCACCTCCACACTGTTTTCCAAAGTGGCTGTACCAACTTGCATTCCCACCAAGTGTAAGAGGGTTCCTCTTTCTCCACAACCTCTCCAACATTTGTTGTTTCTTGCCTTGTCAATTTTTGCCATTCTAACTGGTGTAAGGTGGTATCTCAATGTGGTTTTGATTTGAATTTCCCTGATGTCTAATGATGATGAACATTTTTTCATGTGTCTGTCTTCTTTGGAGAAGTGTCTGTTCAGGTCTTTGCCCATTTTTTGACTAGGAACTACAGAACACTCATGAAAGAAATTGAAGAACACGCAAAAAGATGGAAAAACATTCCATGCTCATGGATCGGGAGAGTAAACATTGTTAAAATGTCTATGCTACCCAGAGCAATCTATACCTTCAATGCCATCCTGATCAAAATTCCAATGACATTTTTCAAAGTGCTGGAACAAACAATCCTAAAATTTGTATGGAATCAGAAAAGACCCTGAATCGCCAAGGAAAGGTTGAAAAAGAAAAACAAAGCTGGGGGCATCATGTTGCCCGATTTCAAGCTATATTACAAAGCAATGATCACCAAGACAGCATGGTACTGGCACAAAAACAGACATACAGACCAATGGAACAGAACAGAGAGCCCAGTTATAGACCCTCAACTCTATGGTCAAATAATCTTCGACAAAACAGGAAAAAATATGCAATGGAAAAAAGACAGTCTCTTCAATAAATGGTGCTGGGAAAATTGGACAGCTATATACAGAAGAATGAAACTCAACCATTCTCTAACACCATACACAAAGATAAACTCAAAATGGATGAAAAGCCTCAATGTGAGACAGGAATCCATCAAAATCCTAGAGGAGAACATAGGCAGTAACCTCTTCGACATCGGCCACAGCAACTTCTTTCAAGATACATCTCCAAAGGCTAGTGAAACAAAAGCAAAAATGAACTTTTGGGACTTCACCAAGATAAAAAGCTTCTGCACAGCAAAGGAAACAGTCAACAAAACAAAGAGGCAACCCACAGAATGGGAGAAGATATTTGCAAATGACACTACAGACAAAGGGCTGGTTTCTAAGATCTGTAAATAACTTCTCAAATCCTTAGGTCTTTTTTAAACTTTAGCTTCACCTTTCTCTTTTGTTTTCCTTATAATTTATTTGTGAAGAAACCAAGTCATTTGTGCTGTTCTGCAGCATTTCTCACATTCTGGATTTTGTTGACTGACAACTCTATGGCAATATTTAACATGTCCCTCTACCACTGTATTTCTTGTAAACTGATAGTTATAGCCAGAAGTTTGACCTGACTTAGGGCCAATGCTTTGACAAAAAATACCTCATTTTTATTATTTCATAATTCCAACAGGAGGCACACAGTGTCTGCTTTTTGTGATGTTAGTAGGCATTGATTATAATTACCTAGATCCACTATTTTATTAGAGGTTTACAAAATGGTGATTTTTATAATTCTTTCCTCTTTCATCTGCTATCTGGCATACTTTTTAAAAAATAAACCTCAAGATATTTGGTTATCCTGAGGTTGTATAGGAAAAGCAGGTAGAGGGGCACCTGGGTGGCTCAGTCAGTTGAGTGTCTGACTCTTGGTTTCGGGTCAGGTCATGATCTCAGGGTTGTGAGATCGAGCCCCAAGTCAGACTCTGCACTGAGTGTGGAGCCTGCTTAAGATTCTCTCCTCTCCCTTGGTACACCTGGGTGGCTCAGTCGGCTAAGCATCTGCCTTTGGCTCGGGTCATGATCTCAGGGTCCTGGGATCGAGTCCCTCATCGGGGGGGTCCTTGCTCAGTGGGGAGTCTGCTTCTTCCTCTGCTTGCTGCTCCCCCTGCTTGTGCTCTCTTTCTCCCTCTAACAAATAAAATCTTAAAAAAAAAAAAAAGGATTCTCTCTCTCTCTCTGTCCCTACCCCCCCACACTTCTTCATTCCCTCTCTGGCATCATCTCTCTCTCTCTGTCTCTCTCTCTCAAAAAAAGTAGTATATTTGATTCTTTCTCTATTTACCAGTTTTCAGAGAAATGAGAATTGGTTCTTTAGCATACTGCAAAGTTGCCAGTAACTTTTTTTTCCTTTTAAAGTATCATATATTACATTGTTTTTTTTTTTTAACATTTTTGATGTATTTTAATCCATGAATTTATTACTCTTATAGATGCTTCATCTTGGTCCAGTGAGAGTCTCTTCACATTGGCTGCTGAGTCCTTTTGGCATGATCCCACTAGTTTCTGGTAGCTTCCTTATTTTTTGATATAAGGTGTTTCAAGCTCATCTTGTATATTTCCTATCACAGACCAGGAAGCAGCTATTTCTCCAAACAGCCCTGCTTCCTCTAGTAGAAAGATATTTACATAACATAATTTGGATGCTGGTGGTACTTCTTGCTACTGGATTCATTATTACTTCTAAGTCTTTTCAATGTACAATGCTCTATGTCATAAATACATACTGATATTTCTAATTACAAATTATAGGGGTTTAATTGAAATTATTTGATTTTTTGTTTTATTTTTTAGTTTTTTAATTTAAATTCAATTAACATATAGTGTATTATTAGTTTCAGAGGTAGAGTTCAGTGATTCATCAGTCTTATATAATACCCAGTACTCATCACGTCCTCCTTAATGTCCATCACCCACTTACTCCATCCCCCTACCCCACTCCCCTCCAGCAGCCCTCAGTTTGTTTCCTATGATTAAGAGTCTCTTATGGTTTGTCTCCCTCTTTGATTTCATCTTGTTTTATTTTTCCCTCCCTTCTCTGTTTTGCTTCTTAAGTTCCACATGAGTGAGATCATGTGATAATGGTCTTTCTCCGATTGACTTATTTCACTTAGCGTAATACCCTCTAGTTCCATCCACGTCATCGCAAATGGCAAAATTTCATTTTTTGACTGCTGAGTAGTATTGCATTGGGTATATATATCACATCTTCTTTATCTATTCATCTGTCGATGGACATCTTGGCTCTTTCCATAGTGTGACTATTGTGGACATTGCTACTATAAACATTGGGGTGCAGGTGCCCCTTCGGATCACTACATTTATATCTTTGGGGTAAATACTTGGTAGTGCAATTACTGAGTGATAGGATAACTCTATTTTCAACTTTTTGAGGAACCTCCATACTGTTTTCCAGAGTGGCTGCACCAGCTTGCATTCCCACCAACAGTGTAAGAGGGTTCCTCTTTCTCTGCATCCTTGCCAACATCTGGTATTTCCTGATTTGTTAATTTTAGCCATCCTGACTGGTGTGAGGTGGTATCTCATTGTGGTTTTGATTTGCATGAAATTCTTTGATTTTATATATTTTCCTCCTATATTAAAAATCTTATGTCTTAATGACAATGATTATGTTAAAGTGATACTGCTTTATTATATCATATTAACTATATATATAATACATTATGTACATAATAGATTCAGAATAACAGTATCAACATTATGATTCAAAACATTACTACACCAAACAGTTTTGGATTTTATTTTTATAGTTTTGGTACATTCATTCATTCATTTATTGTACATGCCACTAAGGATGTATAGACAAATTGCTTTGTTTTAAATCACTTGAAAATGTTCCTCTCATTAAGGAGGGCACATATTGCTTGGAGCACTGGGTGTTATACACAAACAATGAATCATGGAACACTACATCAAAAACTAATGATGTACAGTATGGTAACAAACAAAATAAATAAATAAAAGAAAATGTTCCTCTCTATAGGATTATGACAACAAATCTATACCAAATTTTTCAAAATTTTTTTTCTGTTTCTGGGGAATTTTTTTTTCTTTTTTCATTTTTTAAAATTTATTTTGCTTTATAATTGTGGAAACAAGTTTATTCAGAGAAATCTAGCTTCTTACCTCACCCTTTTTACTGTTCACTCCCTTTCTATGCTTCACTTTCTAATTTCATCTTTATATGACCAATATGATGATGAAGAATTGATTTAATGCATAGAAAGTGAAGAGTCTATATTTTAAATATTCAGTAAATGGCAGCTATTGTTACGGGAAAGGCTTATGACTAGTTATTGTCTCTGAATATTTCAAATTTGAATACTCTCTACTATCTCTTGAGTGGTAACTTTTGGTCTTGATTGAACACCGGTTTTGTATAGCTAAGTAATCTAAAACTGCTTCTTCAGAAACATTAAGGTTCTACTTCAGTGCAGATGTATTATGGCTTTCCACTGGTGACTTAAATAAAGTGGGCAAGAAAACTATAAAAGTAAAAATGCCCAAGCCCTGATGTTAGAAAATCCTGGGGGCATTTGGGTGGCTCAGTTAGTTAAATGTCTGACTCTTGGTTTTGGCTCAGGTCATGATCTCAGAGTCGTGAGATCAAGCCCCGTGTCAGGCTCTGCTTGAGATTCTCTCTCTCCCTCTCCCTCTCTCTCAAATAAATAAATAAATAAATAAAATCTTAAAAAAAAAAAAAAGAAAGAAAATCCTGGATTCAAAACTCAGATTTGCTATTCGCTAGCTATTTTGTGGGATAAATCTCTTATCCTCTCTGAGCCTTAATTTCCCACATATATGTGGCAGTAATATCCAATGTCACTATTGCAAGAATTTAACAAGCTGTTATACAGAAAGCAAACTACACACTACCTGGAGTATACTGGTGTTCAAGAAAAGTTCATTCCATTTTCTCTTTTTAACTTAATCTATACTATAACCATCCCAGTTATAATTGAAAGCAAATAGATTTTTCTTTGATCAGCATTTACCAAATTTCTGTTCTGTTTGCTTCTTCCAGAGAAGTCATGCCTGTACCAACTTCCATCCATTCTCATGTTAGTGCACACCTCCAG
The DNA here is from genome assembly GCF_964656455.1 of Halichoerus grypus. Classification (NCBI taxonomy): domain Eukaryota; kingdom Metazoa; phylum Chordata; class Mammalia; order Carnivora; family Phocidae; genus Halichoerus; species Halichoerus grypus. Next base: position 68,639,648 of record NC_135725.1, on the reverse strand, counting down.
ATTTGCTCTTCACCCTTCTCCACTCTGCTCTTTGCCTGTGGACACTGACCTACGTGGGATGTACCAAAGGGCTCCAGTATCCTCTACCTTTCTGTTGAATTTGGTCAATGGGAGCTGCAGCAGGATATTTGATAGTTTATCAAGAAATTTATTCTTCCAGCTCCCTTCCTGTAGGGGTGCTACTCCTTGACTGGTTCCTCTCTACAAGCCCTGCACTGTCCCTTGTTGATTTCCCTAAACTCTGCCCAGTCCTTTGTAAATAGTCCCTTTATTAAAATCATGTCAATCACCCAGTTTGAGTGGTGCCATCTGTTTCCGGCCAGGACCCTGATTGCTACAATTTCCAATCAAGAAAATACTAATGAGATTGTTAGTCTAAGGGGCATATTTTGCCTCAATTCCTTCAGTTATTCTGAAGTCTTAAACTCACATAAATTTAAATTATTGAAAGGCAAAATACCTAGACTTCAGTAAATTATTCCAAATAGCAAGTCATTCAATGAGTTTTGCTTTAACCTCTATGCCCTCAGCTTTTAACCAAGGGTCAATACAGGAAACAGTCATATGCTATCTCCATTCCTGCATCCTCAATAAGTGTACCATTGAAAACAGCATCCATTATTGTGGCCAATATCTCTGACATGGTGACATGGAAAGAGCACAAGATTTGGAGGTAAAAGATACAGGCTGTAACTCTTGGTCCATAACTTACTAGTCACAAAACCATATTTTTCTGAGCTTCAATCTACTTTTCTGTAAAATGAGACACAAATACTTATAAGACTTGTATTAATAAAAAAAAGGGAGAAAGCTTTTCAAATTAAAGAGCTCCATAAATATTCATGCATAGTATGAGTATATTACGTTTCTTCAAAAATTTAGCACAAAGGATTTCTTTACTAAAGATGTGCTGTGCTATCTTTATTCTGTTGAAAAGAAGTATATGACTCACTGTGATTTAATTTTTTTGCTTTCACTTATAAGGAATGAACAATTAACTGTAATATTTCATTATAAGGAGTATTTGTATATATATTTTTATTTCCCTGAACATGATTTTTATTTATTTGTACTTTGTTGATATTAAGGTATATGTAATGCTATATTTTAAGGTACATCAAATTATTTTTTTGGAAGAAGGTAAGACCTAAACAAACAAACAAGCCAATATAATTTTTAAAAAAGAACAATTTGTCTACAAACATACTGCCTGTTGGGTGAAAGACTCTCATTCAATCTTTTTGCAACATTCCTCTTTAATTCTGTACCCAAACAGTGTTTAGTGATGGTTCTAACCTCCTATGTTCATGATTTATTATCTAAAAGTCAGCAATATTCCCACCTGCCTACCTATAAAAAGATAATAATAGATATGCTATATTATGTATAGCAATCCATATACTACGGTTTCTTGGCAAAAGGACAGAAGAAAGGAAAGGAAGAAAAGGAGGAGGGGGGGAAGAGGAGAAGGTATATCTGGAGGAAGACATTACCTTCTTCCTAAGAGTTTTTGTATCCATTTCAACATTTTCTCAATGTTCCTTCCTTCATAAGGGTCAAGAATCATTCCCATCAGTACAGTACCTCTGCCCATCAATATTATTTTATTGGTTCCTGTCCACCATATGACTTTGTTCATGAATATTCTGTTCTTATTCTAAGAGAAGGGAGCTCAGTTCAGATCCCTTCTAGCTAATCACCATTACTTTCAGAAGACCACAGCCTTTCTCCAAGCCAAATCCACGTCTTATGAGACACCATCCCCTAATTTGTGAATCAACCAGATAGAAGCTAGAAAATAAGCTTTATCTGTTAGAATAAAGTGAAATTCTTGAACTATAAAACTATTACCTTATTTCAGGCAAAAGAAAGATTTTAGGTAAAGAACAAGTATAAATGTGTCTATTGTGAAAAAGAAAAATACACTTGAGACATTTATAAGTCCAAGTGGAGATTGTAGATTTTTAAACACACTCTCCAGGCCAAACAAAGATCTTATTTGTATATGATCAAGTATGATTTACCAAGGAAGGGGGCTCACTGTCCTATCTGAAACATCCTTTTCAAAGACACCTGCAGTACTATTATGCTACGTAAAGCACCAGGTCATTAAGGGCTCTGTCAATCAAGTGACTGATTCCTCCAGATACGGCTAGTGAATAAAGAAGGCACTTCTCAGTTTCAGACTGAAAGTCACACTCCACCTGCTCCAAGCCCTCGGGTTTTGAGAAAAGGAGAAGTTAACCTAATCTACTTCCAGCTAAAAGAAATATTTGGTTCTTAAAGCCAGACTTTAGGAATTCTTTTGTCCAAGCAGAAGCCAATTCTTCAAGAATAACTGAAAACACTTCTGGATTCCTTTATCTCTTCATCATAGGATGATTTGAGATAGATAAATATGGTAACCTGTACCATATTTAATGACAAATAAATAAAACTCTTATGTTTCTGAAACTGCAGCTAAATAACCAAATTCTAGAAAATTTCTGATTACTTGCTTGTCCAGTTTCCCACTCCCCAAAGTCTACTGTAAAAATTTTCAATCAGACAGAATTGAAATAATCCTACCATGAACACCTATATACCAATCACCTAGGCTATATCATTAATCTTTACAAGATTTGCATTTATTACATAGCTATCTATTCACACTTCTATACATACATCATCCTATTTTTAAGACATTTCAAAGCAAATTGCAGACATTTGACTATTTCCCTCTAAATACTTCACCATGCATATCACTAGAGTTTGATATTTGATAGTTATTTTCTTTGGATGTAAGATTTCCATATAATTAAATGCACAAATTGTGGAGTTTTGATAAAGCATGTATCTGTTGTAACCTAGGAATCTATTAAGATATAGAACATAACCCCAGAAAGTTCTCTTTTCCTTTTCCAGTCAATTCCCCTACTACTCTAGAGATAACCCTTATTCCGATTTTTCCCAGCAAAAATTAGATTTTCTATTCTAGAATATAATATAAATAGAATAATGCAGTATGTATCCTTCATATAAGACTCCTTTCACTCAGCATAGTGTTTTGGAAATTTATCCAAATTGATGCATACACATATCAGTAAGTCCTTCTACTTCATTGTTGAGTAGTATGCCATTGGATGAAGATACTAATTTACTTATCCATTCTTCTACTGATTGACATCTGGGATCTCTACATTGTGCTATCATGAATAAAACTACTATAAACATTCTTGTACAAGTTTCTTTTAATGTATTTTGGGTAAATAAGATTGGGATCACTGAGTCTTAGCTATAAATCACTGCACTTTTTTGGTGATTACCCTATGGATGACAACATTCATTCTTAATTTTTCAGTCTACTGTAGAAAATTTTCAACTGTAAAAGTCCATTTAGTCCCCTTGATCCTTTAGGCTATAGTTATCATAAACATTACATCTACATGTGTTATACAACCTGTGAAACAATGTTACAAGTTTTGCTTTAATTATTCATATATTTTTATCACATATATTTTTGTCACAGGATACAAAATAAACATACAGAAATTGGTTGTATTCCTATTAATTAATAATGAGCTATCAGAAAGAGAAATTAAGAAAATAATTTACAATTGCATCAAAAAGAATAAAATGCCTAGGAATAAATTTAACCAAGCTGGTGAAAAAACTGCACTTTGAAGACTATAAGGCACTGATGAAAGAAACTTAAGATGACATAAATAAATGGAAAGATATTTTGTGCTTATGGATTGGAAGAATTAATATTGTTAAACTGTCCATACTACACAAGCAATCTAGAGATTCAATGCAATCTGCATCAAAATACCCATGACATTTTTTCACAGAACTAAAACAAAGAATCCTAAAATTTGTATGGAATCACAAGAGACTCCAAATAGCCAAAGCAGTCTTGAGCACGAAAAAGCCAGAGGTATCACGCTTCCTGATTTCATACTATACTACAAAGCTACAGTAATCAAAACAGTATGGTACTGGGCACAAAAACAGATACACAGATCAATGAAATTGAATAGAGAGCCTGATATATATTTATGTATGTGTGGTCAATTAATCTATGACAAAAGAGGCAAGAACACACAATGGGAAAAACAGTTCTTTCAATAAATGGTGCCAGGAAAACTGGAGAGCTATCTGCAAAAGAACAAAACTGGACCACTATCTTACCTCATATATAAAAATAAATTCAAATTAAAGACTTGAATATAAGATCTGAAACCATAAAACTCCAAGAAAACATAGGCAATAAGCTCTTTGACACTGGTCTTAGTAATATTTTTTTTGGACTAGTCTCTTCAGGCAAGGGCAACAAAAGCTAAAATAAACAAATTGGATTACATCAAACTAAAGCTTTTGCACAGCAAAGGAAATTATTAACAAAACAAAAAGGCAACCTACTGAATGGGAGAAAATATTTGCAAATGATTAGATAAGGGGTTAATATCCAAAATATATAAAGAACTCACACAACTCATGAAAACAAACAACTCAATTAAAAAATGGGCAGAGGACTTGACTAGACGTTTTTCCAAAGAAATACAAATGGCTAACAGGAATGTGAAAAGACACTCAACATCACTAATCGTCAGGAATGACAAATCAAAACCATGATGAAATATCACCTCACATCTGTCAGATTGGCATTATCAAAAAGACAAAAAAATAGTAAGTGTTGGCAAGGATGTAAAGAAAAGGAGACCCTTGTGCACTGTTAGTGGGAATGCAAACTGGTATAGACATTATGAAAAACAGTATGAAGATTCCCCCCCAAATTAAAAATAAATGTACCATGGCATCCAGCAATTCCATTTCTTGGTATTTATCCAAAGAAAACAAAAACATGAATATGAAGAGATATGCACCCCTATGTTCATTGCAGCATTATTTACAATAGCCAAAATATGGAAGCAACCTAAGTGTCCATCATTAGATGAATGAATAAAGAAGATGTGGTGTATATAAACAATGGAGTATTACTCAGGCACAAAAAAGGAATGGAATCTTGCCATCTGTGACAACATGGATAGACCTAGAGGGTATTACACTAAGTGAAAGACAAAACAAAGGAACAAACAAAACAAAACAGAAACAGACTCATGGATATAGGAAACAAACTATTGGTTACCAGGGTAGAGAGTGCTTAGGAGGGTGGGCAATATAGATGAAAGGGATTAAGAGGTACAAACACCCAGTTATAAAATAAATAAAGCATGATGTAATATACAGCATAAGCAATATAGTCAATAATATTGTGATAACCTTGTATGGTGACAGATGGTAACTAGGCATATTATGGGGATAATTTTTGTAATGTATAAAAATATTGAATCACAATAATATATACCCCAAACTAATAGGATACTGGATGTCAATTATATAAACAAATATTCATATGTATGTATATATGAAGAGATTAAGAGAAAAAATGAACTTTTATATTTACCTCATATTTATAATTCCCAGTAATTTTCACTTCTCTTTAATATTTTAATAGAAAAAGTAATGTATACATCCCTAAAATAATTTCTAGATATTTAATATCTACTGTATGTGACCAATAAAGAAAAAATATTTATGTGAGAAACTCCATACGAACCCATAGTAAGATCCTTGTGCTATAGCTGCTTCCAAATATTTGAAAATATGGTTCCAATGGGATAATAATAACTTTATCTCTCTGTGATGGTTCATTTCATGTGTCAGTTTGGCTAGGCTATAATAGTTATTCAATTAGACACTAACCTAGGTGTTGCTGTAAAAATATTTTGTAGATGTGGGGCGCCTAAGTGGGCAGTTGGCTGAGCATCTGACACTGATTTTGGCTCAGGTCATGATCTCAGGGTCCTGGGATCCAGCTCTGCATCAGGTTCTGCCCTCAGTGCAGTGTCTGCTTGAGATTCTCTCTCCCTCTCCCTCTGCCCCTCCCGCTTGTGCTCTCTCATTCTTTAAAATAAATAAGTAAATCTTTAAAAAATACTTTGTAGATGTGCTTAACATCTACAATCAGTTGACTTTAACTAAAGGAGATTATCTTTGATAAGCTGGACAGGCTTCATTCAATCAGAGGAAAACATAAAGAGCAAAACTGAGGTTTCACTGAAGAAAAAGAAATTCTACCTATGAACTGCAGATTCAGCTCCTGCCCAAGATTTTCTAGCCTGCCAACCTATGCTAAAAATTTAACAATCACAAATATATATATATATATAAATAAACATACAGGAGGGAGCCATTCTCTTTGGCTGTAGGTATTGAGGAAAGTTTCCAAGAAAGGTTATATTGGGACTTGATGGGATTTGAAGGTTGTAGAGGTGTTCTCCAAGCAAAAGATGGTAGAATGACAATTTACAACTAGGTACTGACAGATGTAAGAAGACAAAAGTGTGTGAAAAACCGCTCTGTGTTAGGGAAACATCACTACAACATGGCTGAAACATAATGGCAGGATGAAAAGTGGCAAGAAATGAGACTGAATGATAGATGAAAACTTGGTCATAAACTGCCTCAATGGTCCTGCTAAGGATTTTGAATTTTGTTCCCAGGGTTATTAGGAAACCCTAGAAGACCTTGGAGTAGGGTGATGGTATGACCAGATCTGTGTAAATGGGTAATGGTTTCGCAGGGGCAGGAAAAAGGGTAGGGATATGGGCCATGCTCCTTATCACCGTGTATGGGTTTGTAGTTTTTCTGGACTTGTTCTTACTTTCCCTCTAGATTCAGTTTCAAGCCCTTTTGACCAGTTACGTCTCCCACTAAAGCCCATCTTCTCCATCTTTTAGAAATGCAGGGCAATAGGTTGAGCCCAGAGCAACCAACAAAACTGGATGAATGTTGTTCAGGTTAGGTTTGAATAGCAGGCAGAGGCAGTCTGAGCCAGGTAGGTCCCAAAGGTAGGTCTGGGGATGGAATTTCCAGCATTTGGACAGGTCAAGGCATCAGAGATAATGATGTTTGTAGCAAGTCACACAAAAGTAACCTCTGATCCTAGAGCAAAGGCTATTCACTTCCTGCCCTCTGTTATGTTCCCAGATCTGCATGGTGAGAACACGGTTCTGGGGAATGCGTCTGCAGTCAGAATTTCTAAATTGCACTTTGCCTTTTAGTAAGAAACGTATAGAGTTACCAGGCCTTCCAGGTGGTTCTTACATTATTCATGCTTACACAGAGCATCCTAGATGATTCCAAGGCTGTGGAAATTATGCCTGAGAAGAAAGATACAGGGAAGAACACCTACCCTTTTGTAAGTTATCAACAATTATTATACAGCCCAAATAAGAGTTAGTGTGAAGTGGTAAAACAAGAACAAGTTTGAAAGTGGGACAGTACAGGAAGAAATTAAATGGACTTACACAGGAAGCATCCAAGTTTCAATATTATTGCCAATGAGAGGAATGAAGAAGGTATGAAATTTTATCTTGAGTTCCAATGAGTCATTATTCTTCCTACTGAAAGCATCATAACCCCTCAAAGACAGACAAGGTACACCTGCTTAATGAGTGAAGAACAGACATTAGAATACATACATTGTAGGTAACACACAAGCATAGAAATCAATTGATACTCAGAGTGAGCATTGAATGAAGGCTTAAGCAAAGTTTGATAAAGAGATTGACATTTCACAGTTGAATGGCAAGGGAGAAGAACAGCAAAGGGCAGATGGAAGAAAAAGAGAAGAAAGTTGACCACGTTAGCAGAAGACAGTGCACACAGATGAAGCCTCCTGTCTCTGTGCCAGTGGGAGGCTTCATCTGGCCCTCAGCCCAGTCTCTGACCTTGAAGGGTTGGTGATTCCTGCACCAGTCATTAGAACAGGCTGCCAAAATGCCAGTGCTGCCAGACCTCAAAGGCCAATGTTCTCTGTGACTCTGTAGCCAGCACATTCTACCAGCTTCCTTTAGTGGTTGTTGTCCAAAACATAAAGCCCCACAGTCATCCCTGTTTATTCATATTTGCATCTCCTTACTGCTCCAATTTTCTTAGTCCTGGTCCCAATCTCATTGTTCCTTTGTCTTTCAAACATTCCCAGTAAGACCTCTGGAACCCTTCATTATAAACAAATTCTTTCATATTAACCTTATCATATATTAATCCTTCTACTTCTCCACCCTGAAAATATGGTTTTCCTGTCAGCCCTCCCAAATGAAAGCTGTTCATTCTTTCACATTTTACCTTGTTTAACATCAGGAAGTAAGTTTGATGCTTTCTTTGTTTCTCATTGCTCATTACAGATTTTTGTTCATCCACCTTCTTGTAAAAACTCCTGTCCCTACAGTCTCTACCCTCACCCATCACTGTCTCCCAGTGGCTTCATGGTCGCTTCCCTTCATTCATTGTAGATTCTAGAACTATATCAACCTCTATCTCACAAGAGTGGCTTTCATTTCCGTGCTGATGAGCCCTTCTAACACCATCAGTCCTTGTGCCTTTCATCTCCACTCCATTCCACTCCAACCCAGTCATTCACTCTCGTGGCCACTCCTTAGACCTTATCATCACTTGGAATGTTTCCCCCTTTGAAATATTAAGATTCAGTATCTCATATAAACCACCTTCCAGATCCCTCAATATCATCTTCCCATCTTAAATGTCCTTCAACCTACTTGGTACTTAGAATTTTTCATTTCTTCTCATTCTATCAGCTGCATTCTACACTCTCATCTTTTCCTTCCAACCACAGTCCCATAATGGACCACTGAACTACTTGCTTATTAGTACTCATAGTTCTCCCCAATATTTCCACTTTATCTGACATAAACCTAACTTTAATTTAGCATCATCTTTCATTTTTTTCCCACTTCCATACCTGAATTGTTTAATGCTTCTAGAAAAAGCAAGCAACCATGCAGACTGATAACTCTACAAACTCATGCTCTCTAAATTGAACCAAGTATGGCTCATGGGTCTCTTTATCAGCTCTTGGTCATCTCCCCTTTCTGTCTCTCACTGATGTTCTTTCAGACCTTCACTGGTCTCAGTGCCCTACCCAATGCCCACATCTTCATTCTCAGCAATGATCTTGTGTCTTTCAGGAGTCCTAGAAAACTAAGTCTTTTCAATTATTCTACCTGCCTTATCTACATTCACACCAACTGCTCTCCTGCACTGTAAGAGACAGCTGTCCTTCCTCTTGACCACACTCACTCATCTGAGTCCTGAGTACATCCCCCTCGACCTTTGTTTGCACTTGAATTTTTCAATCATCCCACTTCCCTCCTGAATTCTTCATCCTGGGCCAATAAGTATTTTCAAGTTTATCCCATCTTAAAAAAATGAGAATATCTCTTCAATCTTACATATCTTTCTAGTGACTGTCCAATCTGTCTCCTCCTCTTCTAAATCCAAGCCTCTGAAACTCCTCTAAAGAGCAGTCTACACTCACTACTCACTACTACACTCACTAATATCTTTGAATTGTCAAATGCCTTGGATGTTTTTCAGTAACTCCAGAATGTGTGTGAGTGAGTGAGTGTGTGTGTGTGTGTATGTGTGTGTGTGTGTATCTCCTACCCACACCTCTTTACAAAGCTGCAAATTAATATCCAGACTTCTACTGGAAAACTCCTTCAGCATGTCCCACAAGCGCCTTAATGTCAACAGGTGCAAAACTGAGCTTATTAATTCTCTGTTTGAGCCAGATCTTTCTTCAGTTTTGCCCATCACAGATGCTGGCATTGCCATTCATCTAGTCATTGAACACTAAAACCTAGGAGGCATTTTGATTAATCTACAATCAAGACATGCCAAATTTATATCCCCAATATTTCTAAGATATGTTCTTTCTTTTCCATCTCGAATAGCTAGTCAAGTTTGTATCCTCATTATCTTTCACCTATAACACTGAGACAATCCATCTATGGTTTCCTTGTGTCCAATCTTGCCAGCCATAGTCCATACTGCAGAGTGAACTTCCTGAAAATACAGATGAGATAATGCCACTTCTCTGATTAAACTCTTCAGTAGTTCTTCATTTCCTACAGATAACATCTACCACATCCTTCATGATCTAGCCCTCCAACAGAATCCGCCCCCCCATTTCTAGCTTAGTACTTTATCATTCAACAATACCAAATATTTATAGCTCCCCTTACACAATGTTATTTCTCTAACTTTGGTTCTTTAATTATACTGAACTCTCTGCTGAAATGCTTCTCCCTAACACTTGTCTTTGCCTAACCACTTTGAAACTTCTAATTCCAAATTCTATATTATTCCCCTTAGGATACATTTCCAGGTAACTTATTCTTTGTATTTTCATCTATCTTTTATACATTTCCACTAAAATGGCCATGGTCAAGATTACCAATGAACTCTATCTTGTTAAATTCAGCAATAAATTATTTATCACCATTTTCCTTAAACTCTGCAGCCTTTAGAAAAGATAAACACTTCTCCTCTTTTGAAATACCTTCTCTTGGCTTCTGAAACTAAGTCTTTTGTTTTTCTTCTTACTACTGGTTGATGCCTCTTGGTTTCTTTTGTAGGTCACTCTTCCATTGCCTCCAGTATACATGTTGGAACACCTCAGAGTTCAGTCTTCAGCTCTCTTTTCTTCTATATATATTTTTGAGCAGTATCATTCACGATATTTAAATACCAAGTATAAATGATAAATCTCACACCTATATCTCCTGTGTTGACCTCTCCCCTGAGCTTCAGACCTGGATGTCTTATTACCATCTCAAATTTAACAGGTTCCTCAAGGACTCTATTCATAATCTCCTTCCTTCCCTAGTCATGCCTATCTAAGTTAATGGCAACACTATCCACCATTAGCTTGGTCCCAAACCTAGGGGCCATATTTGGATGTTCAATTTCTTGTATTCTTTTCTCCAAATACATCCTAAATCTGACCCCTGCACATCATCTCCACTGCCACACACCAGCCCTAGACACCATCTTCTTGCACTTGTAATGGCCTCCTGTCTCCCTATTTCCACCTTGGCCCCTCTTGTCCATCCTCTGCCTTGCATAAAGTTAAATTACATCATACATTAAGTTGTATTAAATCCTTGCACAAAACCCTCCAATAGCTTCCAATTACATTTAGAATAAAAATCAAACTCATTAACCATGACCTACAAAACCCCAGTGATCTGCCTCTCTCCTCAACTTCATTTCATTCCACTAGTTCCCTCACTTGTTAAGCTTAAACCTCACTAGACTTCCCTCTATTCTTTTCCTCTCTCTTTCCATATCTGCCCACCTCAACTTGTTTTCATGTTCCTTCTTTCCGGCATGTTTTTTTCCTGCTTATCATTGTATTCCTGTCCTAACCACTCTTTCTAAAATACCTCAAACTTCTACTCTATCCACTTATCACTGACTCTCCCTTTTTTATTTTTTTGTCTGTATAACACCATTCTCTGAATAATCATATCTAATCACATGTATGTTTCTTTACTTAATTCCTATAAGACCTATGTAAGCAGGGCCTTTATCTGTCTGGTCACTGCTGTACCCCAGGGCCTAATACAGTGCCTGCAATATTGGAGACATATATGTTTTCCCTTCTGCCCTATCCCACAATAGATTGTGAACTTCTTGAAGTTACCCTAATGATATCTAGCACAATACCTGGCACATAAGTGTTGCTAAAAACATTAAATGAATAAATAAATGAATGAGTGAGTAAATTAATGAACTAGTGAATGAATGAACACACCAACATAGTTAAACTTAGGCTAGCTGCACTGGCTTAATATTTTCACTTGTTCCTTGAAGAAAAAAATTGAGACTTTATACTAGCACTATGTTATATATGGCATATTTTATGTAAGTATGCCCAAGTCATCTGTGAATTAGCTTTACATAGTTCTCACTCCACAGTGGGGATTCAATCATATTCAACTAATCCCTTTGTTAATCCGCTGGAACACTCTGATTTAGAAAACCTTTGCTGGCGCAGGAGCAGAGAGATGTCTGGTCTGGGAGGTTTGAGTCTTGCCTTGGTTACTCTGGGGCCCAGAGGTGAGCAGCCCGATAAATATCCTCCTTATAGAAAGCGGGGCTATGCCCATGCCTGCCAGGGGTGTCATGTCTTACAATTCACTGAAGTTATCCTTTTATGAGTCCAATGAGACAATCATATTTTTGCTATTTACTTTCCTCTGGTTGGTGCTCTTTAGTCTAAAGACCAACTATACATAACCACTGTGGTGGCTCCACACCCATCAGAGAGGTTATCCAAGGAGATATAATTTGGAGAAAAAGAAAGAATTTGGCATCTAGGCCCATTTCTTGGATAGGGAAAAGCAGTGGTAATATATTGGAATCATTGCCAGGAAAACCCCATTTTCCATAATCAACAAGTTGACCAAGAGTTTGGCTTGGGTTTACTAGAGCACTCTAATTTCACAAGAATTTGCTTCCTAATTAGTCTGAAGGGGAAGAAAGAGAGTTGTTTTCAGAGCCCCTGGCAAGTCTTTTGTCCACACCATGTCTGCTTATGAACTGGAGTGATTTCGTCATTTTGTGGATTTTGCCCAAGTGGAAAAAGGCAGGGCTGAAAGGGGGAGAGCCTAGATGTGTGGATGTGAACAAGTTGCTAATTAGAAGATCCTTCAGTAGTCTTCTATCCCCACTGGAGACAGTCCCATTCTTCCATTTCCAGTTCCAAAGGTCTTGGAGTTATCCTTGGCTCCTCTCTTTCTCTCATAGTCCTCATCCTATCCATCTGCAAATGCTGTCAGGTCTACCTTTCAAATACATCATAAATCCAACCACTTCTCACTTAGCCACCACTCAAGTCTAAGTCACTGTCCTGTCTTACCTAGATTATTGCAAAAGCTTTCTACACATTTTCTATGCTTTTAGCAGCCAGAGTGACCTTTTTCAAACATAAGTCAGATCATGTCACTCTTCTTAAAACCCTCCAGTGGCTTGTATCCCACTCAGAATAAAAGCCAACATCTTTACAATGGTCTCTGAGGCTCTACCTGATCGGGCCCCTATACTCTCTTTGATCTCATCTCCTACTGGTCTCTTGCTCATTCACTTCACTGCCGCCACTCTGCCCCCTTGTTGCTTTTCAAACGCATCAGCCATACTCCTACCTCAGGGCTTTTGCACTTGCTATTCATTTCTGCCTGAAACACTCTTTCCCAGATATCAGTCAGGGTCATTCCCTTATCTCCTTTATGTCTTTACTCAATGTCTTTGCCTCATTGAGACCCTTCCTATTCGAGACAAACCCCAACTTACCCTATCAACACTCCCCATCCTCTTTTTATGCCTTTTTCTCTCCATAGCACTTCTCTCCATCTGGAATATATATTTTACTTATTGTTTACATCTCCCAAGAGAATGTTAAATTTCTACAAAGGCATGGGTTTTGTCCGTTTTGTTTGATCCTGTACCCTCACCACCTAGAAAACTTGAAATAGAAGAGGCACCCAATATCCATTTATTGAATAAATCTGAGGACTGAATGGAATAATGTATGTAGTATATATGGCAAATGGTAGGTGTTCAATAAATATTAATTTCTATCCTCTCTCTTACATATATATTTTAAAGATTTTATTTATTTGAGAGAGAGAGAGAGAGAAAGAGAGAGAGGATGGGAGGTCAGCGGGGAAAGGGACAAGCAGACTCCCTGCTGAGCAGGGAGCTAGATGCAGGGCTTGATCCCAGGACCCTGAGATCATGACCTGAGCCGAAGTCAGATGCTTAACTGACTGAGACACCCAGACACCCCTCTCACCCATTCTTATATTGATTCAATACAATATCTGCCATAGTTAATTGTTTGGAATGGCATATCACTATGGAAACATAAGCAATTCCCAGAGGAATTTGTCTTAATTCATAGATGGATGATTCATACGGTATTATTTATAGAATCAAAGGCCATCCAAAACATATCTGGATATGTCCTTTAGTCAAAATAAGGAAACATGTGATGCTTTTATATGTAATCCAATCTGCATGAGTGTAGCAGTGGCAAATAATGATCTAAAAGTTCAGATATCTAGACTTTACTTTGAATGAGAGGAGAAAACTTATGGGTAAATCTCTTACACATAAGATGGAAAATACTTGAGCTCAAATCCCAGCCTGTCCCTGATTAGCTATGTTCCCTGGGCAGGAAATTTTAGACTCTCAGAGCCTCAGCCTTCTTACCTAGAAAATGGGGATATAATATTCTCCTTTGGCTGTTTTAGGGATTACAGAAATAGCACACATGAAAAAAATGTATTTCAGAGTTTAGCTGTTGCAATAGAACAAAAGTTAATTTCCACTAATCAAAAGTCTGGTCCTGATCCTGTTTTTTATCTTGAGCTGTAGATAACACGTAAAGGGAAGTATGGTCACGTGGAAGAGAGCTTGTCCTGTGGGTATGCATGTTGTTCCCTCCCTCTAGTAAAAACAGCTGCCATATGTTGAAAGCTTACTCTTGGCCAGATACTGATTCTCTTGATATCTTTAACAACCATAGGAAGTGTATATAGTTACCATTGTCTAGATGTAGAAACCAATGGCCAGAATGATTAAGTCCCTTGACTAATATCACACAGCTAGTAATTGGCTGAGTCTGTATCCTGACACTGTGCCCTGAGTTGTGTCCACTACACAGTGTTCAGTGGGAGACCTAGAATCATCCAGAAGCCTCACATGGGCTGCTCTGTCCATCATTTGGCTTATTTTCCTACTAGAATGTAAGCACCCCCAAGCAGGATCTCTGAATGATTCCTCCCTCCATTCAGAGCACCTATCATTGAACATAGCACATGGTGTTTGGAAACTGCTGATTGACTGAATGAGCATGGCCTGAATTATTCATCAGAAGACAGGTTACTGAGCCCTAGCAATGGGCTCAGGACAAGCCTCTTCAGTTGCACCAGAGCAGTCAGGGCATCTGGAGCTCTGGCTAACCTGAAAGGCCTTCTTGACGTGGTCTGGGGTCCATCTGATATGAACTTCTGTCACCTGCCCTCAAACTGCTCAGCATTTAACAGCCCAGGGCCAGGCCCTTAACCTAAGAACATTGAGTAGATGATCACATCCCTGGTAAACCCAAAGACCATTTAAATGCAAAAGAACCTATTTTAGCTCAGGGTCTGGACACATGGTTTATACATGACACCAGTTATTATGAACAACCATAACCATAAAAGCTAGCATCCATGCAGCAAATTAGTTTTCAAAGTGCCTTCACATCCATCTCTTCTAATTCTTGCAATAACTGCTCAAGGTAGTTCTGATTCACCTCCTTTCACATTTGACTGTACCAGGGCTCAGAAAGAGTAAGTGTCTTGCCAAAGAACACACAGATAAAAAAAACAGTAGCGTTGCTTATTCGGAGCCTGCTCTGGACCATACGCTCTGCTGAGCATTATCACTTGCATTATCTCTTTGAATCTTCACAAAAGCCTTATGATGTAGGTAATGTTGTGTTTCATAGATTTCATATGAGAAAAGTGAAGCTTAAATTTCCCAGAGTTGCACAATTGCTAAGATACGATGCCAAGATTAACACTCAGACCAGAGCCTGCTCTCTGGCCTACTCTGCTATGCTGTCCAGTGTGATGCAGTAAGTGACCAAAGAATGGGAAGATCCCACCTCTCATATTATGACTTTACAAGCAACGAAAGCTTGGAAATACATAGATTACTCTAACAGATAATAGACTATCTATTATCCATAGAGATAGATAATAGATAGATAATAGACTTACCTATTATTAATCTAATCTAGTAATCTACAGATTAAGTACTACACTCTTTGATTTTTTTCCCTCTTAGTTGAATCTTCCATTTGGAAATTTCCTGACTACCACCTGGCCTTTAGTAACTCTGGATGGAATTTCTATAATTTTTCTTAAAATAAATAGCTAATTTCACCCTCCTCTAACTCATCGTATTTCATGAAAAACTCACCTTCCTAAATGCAGTTTTCATTATGCCACTTTCCAGTTCAAGATAATGAATGGTCCCTCACTCCTTGCTGTATGAAATCTAGCTTCCTAACCTGGCCTTTACTTAACCACCTCAACATACCACCTATTTGTTTCTGATACATTCTTTATCAGTAAGCTCCTCTTTTCCCCAGGAAGTCTCCTCCTGCCACCCCTGACACATGCACCTCTCTCTGCTTCAAACCAGTGGTTCTCAGGGACCAATGGCATTAGAAAGCCAAAGTTTTGGCAACCCACAAATTTTTTCGCCAAATATGGAACTTGAAGAAACAGTGGCTTTATAGTCTCATGATCATTTCACCAAAAAAGGAAAAGACTGAAGAAAAAAAAATAATAAAGGAAAAATAATAGGATGAAAATTAAAAAGTCACAAGGAAAGACAGTTGGATACATATGTATAATATATGTATATAATGGAAATGAAATAGAGTATAATAATCAGATTATACATGTCCTATAACATATACATACACCTGTACATTGATGTTAAAATAGTGTCCTTATTTTTCTCTCCATTTTCAGATGGTTTTATGAATATTTCATCAGTGATCAACATCTGCTAGAACATAAGGATTTGGTCTCTTACTTCACTTATATTCAGGATCAAGAGCATACTGAATATGTCTTGTATTATTTCATAAGTTTTCCATCCTCTCTTTTTAGCTAAATAAGCTCCTTGAGAGCAGAGATCACATCTTGTGCTTCCTCTGCATTCCCCACAGGACTTAACTAGGCCAGGGCCACTCAGAGGAGAGAATACAATATACGTAAGTTCATATATAATCAAGACAATCTGAAATATTGCAGGCAATGCATTTTGGGGGACAATTACCTCTTGGGTGAAATAAGAACAACCCAATTCACCCAATATTAGCTCTCTGGAATGCAGCCCTCTAGCCTGACCTCTTAGTGACCTCCAGCTTCGTAGATCACCTGAAGCCTCCTTCACTTATCTTCCTGGTAAATCATTTCACTCACTGTTCCCACCACCCTCGCAGGGAAAGCAGGAGAGATTGTCCTAAAAGAGACACATCAAAGCAAAGCAAATACTTTAACCTCAGTAATCAGTTTGTGTTCTCTGTCAGAGCCAGCAGGTAGATTTTCCAGCAAGCCTCAAGTCTGTGTCTCTGCATAGTGACAAAGACATTTAGAGAAAGAATAAGACACTGCATAAGGTTCCTGGCAATGTGTGGAAACCCACAAAATATTCTCACCCAATTAAACATTTAATGAGGCCATCTTGGAAAAGCTGTTGTCTTCGGTTGTAGTTAGTGTTTTCCCTCATCAAAGCCTTAATTTAGGGGTCATAATGCCTGGAAACATCTCGACCACTCACCCTTTCCTTGTAGTCTTTGCACTCTGATATTACATGTTTGGTTAATGGGCCATGTCTCTCAGAGCTCTTCTCCTCAATTCTTGCCCCTCCCTCCTTCTTGCTGACCATCCAGTATCTCCAGAGCACTTAGCAAACATTATCTGATTTAACCTTCACAACAACTCAGCGAGCTAGGTTTTGTCACCCTCAAGTTGCAGATAAGTAAAGTGAGCCCCAGAGAAGTAAAGTAACTTGCCCAATGAAACACAGCCATGATGTAAAGCTGGGATTCAAACCCTGGTCTGTCTGACTCCAAACGGTATGCTCTTTTTACCTAGTCCACCATATTGTACCAGGTGGCTAGTTATTTTCCAGATACACAGAAGATTCTCATCTGAAAATGAAACATGCAAATAACCCTTCATCCCTAAGCTGACAGCCAATGTAAAGCCAAGAGAGATTAGTGGACCTGCCAGTTAAAAATGCTCCATGAGAATCAGTTGTCTTTAAAACTGGTTCACACAGGAACTGGCTCAGACTGATTAGGAAGCTCAATTACACACAGCAATAAAGCAATTCAGTTATAGTTTCAGTAAAGCCAGATCTAGGTTGGTCTTTATTCTACCAACCTTAGAGAAGAGTGGTCATGCAAATTAAAAGAAAGACTATGGACAAAAAAGTACACAGCTCAGCACCCGACCCATGGTTAGAGCTTAATACAAATTTAATCTCTGACATTCATTTACAGTCCCTCACACAGAACTGCATATATTTGGCTCATTCTATCTTTTGGATGCCATGTTGACACTATATTGATCCTATAAAATAACAGCTATTTGACGGTCTGCAAAGGTAGAAGTTCTAAGAAACCAGGACATGCTTGCATCCATGGTAGAATCATGAGAGGGTCCAGAAAGTTACATTAAGTCCAGCGGAAATGGTCTGTTGCAGTTGTCCTCCATAAAATATTTTTTCCCAGTATAGACTGAGTCAGGAGGCAGCCTCTGAACTGAGAAGAAACAGGTCTACCTGGGATTTATGGTTCTGTGTTCTCTCATCTTTTAGTCAGAGAGAAAACTGACTCACGTTTTCCTCCCACATAAATTGCCTTTGTTCTCTTTCTATTAGGAGGCCTGAATCTGTCACATAATGAGATTTGAAATGTCTCATTGTTCGCCATGAAACTCACGAAGGACGGCATCATTCCCAAAGATGAGTTTCTTGTGCAAGGAAATAAGCTGGGAATTTAGAAACTTCCTCACTGGAAATGGTCTCAAGGGTAGAGTTTAAATAGATAGCCACTGTGTCTTCTTTTTTTTTTTAACACTGTTTCTTCCTGTTATTTCTGTGAAAGAGCACCATCCATGACCAGCTGCCATGACATTTACTGATTCTCCCAAATCATTGATAGAATTGCCTCCTTCAAAGTGAGAACCAAAGTGGTCCAGGAAGAAGAATTACAGGAGTACTGATGAGAGAAAAGTTGCTACTGCTAAGAAATGAGAGAGAATGATTCGGAATGGCAAAAAGAAAAGAGGGGGAGGTTGGGGCTTAAGAGCAAGTCACAACTCAATTCTCCCAATGGTTACATGACCTTGGGCAAATGACTTGACCTCTCTGGAGCTCGGTTTTGGAATCCCATTCCATAAAATCCATAAAAATGAATAAGATAATACATATGGAAAAACATTTATGTGAGCTATTATCCATATATTTTATAATATAATAAAAATTCAGCAACTCAAACGTATCAACCTATTTGACCTAAGTACACTGCTATTTCAAAACACAGAGCTTATGCCAAGGATCTGCTACATTAGCAGAAAACAGTTGCTTTGCCTCAGAAGCTTCTGGTTAAGAAATAGTTGGAAGGGAACAGGTGGAATAATCTAACATGATATTGGTAGACCAGTTCAGAAGATGATGCTCAGCTACAGTTAACAATATTGCATTGTATATTTGAAAGTTGCTAGGCAAGTAATTTTAAAAGTCCTCATCAGAAAAAAAAAAAAAAGAAAGAAAGAAATCTGTAACTATGTGAGGTGATAGATGTTAACTAGACTCACAGTGGTGATCATTTCACAATATACACATATATCAAATCATTAGGTTGTACACCTTAAACTAATACAATGTTCTATGTCAATTGTATCTCAATAAAACTGAAAAAAAAAGGTTATAACATTCAGAGTTTCCCTTTTTGATCGGTTTGCTTCTATTCCGATAAGGGGAGGAAATGTTATGTGTGGTATATTTTTTTTTTTTTTTTTAAACACATTTTTTTATTTTTTTTTTTAAGATTTTATTTATTTATTTGACAGAGAGAGACCCACAGCGAGAGAGGGAACACAAGCAGGGGGAGTGGGAGAGGGAGAAGCAGGCTTCCCGCGGAGCAGAGAGCCCGATGTGGGGCTCGATCCCAGGACCCTGGGATCATGACCTGAGCTGAAGGCAGACGCCTAACGACTGAGCCACCCAGGCGCCCCGTGTGGTATATTTTTATACTATAAGATAGCAAATAAGAAGGTGGTGTTTCACAGTACAGGCAATTGATTTCCTGGGGTATCTTGTCTTCTCTCACATTCTGACAGTAACAAATGCTTTTTTGTTTGTTTACTTGTTTTGTCATCCCTCTGGAACAAGAGGATATTACACCGGTATGTTAAAAGGGACCTCATATTGTGGGGGTGCTTACATGCTTGTACTCTATGAAAGTGTTAATTACCCTGAGCGTAAAATTCTAATCAAATAATTTTAATCCATTTCTAGG
Source organism: Halichoerus grypus (assembly GCF_964656455.1). Classification (NCBI taxonomy): domain Eukaryota; kingdom Metazoa; phylum Chordata; class Mammalia; order Carnivora; family Phocidae; genus Halichoerus; species Halichoerus grypus. Next base: position 68,619,643 of record NC_135725.1, on the reverse strand, counting down.
GGGCATAGAAAAATGGAAGTAACAGGAAACAGTAGATGAGAGCAATTACTTTACCAGTGTAGAAGTTCTGCTTATATGTTAATATTACTACAGTGCTAAAGCAAAGTATAAAGTGGATTGATCCCTGAACTCTATTTATCTCCAGCAAAGAAACAGATTTTACACGAGACAGGGCATAGGACGTCTTTCCCATGAACCCTGGGGTTGCTTACCTAGGAGCTTACCCCTGCCACCTCCTAGGGGACTTTGTAAATTTCAAAAGATTTTCTCATATCACCTTATTTGATCTTCACCACAATTTAGAAAGAAAAGCAATTAAATTTAAAGCGATGAAAATAGAGTCACAGGGAAGTTGCTGTTTGGTCACCTTCACCCAGCCAACAAGTGGCATTCCCAAGACTAGCTTTCTGTTTCCATCCCACCCCATCCCCCACATGGGGAAGCCCAGAGGAAACAAAACATCCATCAGTTGCTTATATAAAGACTCAGGGACTTCTCTGTTGGGTAACTATGTAGCAAACACTAATGAAGAGCTTCCTGGATACCATATTTAGGAAAGAGGAGATACTGCTATGGAAAAATGTGTAGAAACTCCAAAGTTTGAACTATATATGGAGTTATAAATCTACACCCTAATCCAGTTTTCAATCCTGCTGGCAAGAATCTTATGATAAAGTTGCTACCTTCCTGGTTTTAACTTTTTCCCAATTCTTCAAATCACAGAGTTCTAGCTAGAAAAAAAAACAAACAACTTGTCAGGTTTTAGAAGAGGGGATAGCATTAAATACAGACTCATTTTGAACAAAATTAAATAATGTTTACAGTGCTGTTTGAGTGGATAGAATTTTAATGTTTTGCTTGGTGCTATCATTTTAAGTTAGCAGGGGAAAAAAAGAAGGCAAAAAGAGTACAAAGAGGCATAGTTCAATAAATCCTAAAATAATGAAACTCAAGCCCAGCATGTCTCACCATTAAATAAGCTAGGTAACAAATTTGATATAATGGCTGAAAATTATTACAAATTGAGTCTACTGGAGATAAAATTATGAGGCTCTTGACGCATGCCTCTGTTCTTCCAAGATGGCTAGAAGACCCACTTTGGGCCAAGTGACTGGGTGGGACAAAGAAGAGCACATCACTGCCTGATGTAGGGGTGAAGACAAGATACACAATTTATAGACATGGAAATTAGACATTGAATTCTACAACCAGAATGGTTCTTAAAGACCAGGAAACTCAGTTCCCACCTTTTTGAGGAGATAAATACAAGACCTACAGTGGATAAGTTCCATGCTCAATGGCCCCCAGCTTCTAAGAAGAAGTGAAACTAGAACCTGAACATCCAGATTCCCAGTGAAAACCTTGTACACTAGACCATGTATCATATTTTCTTTTTACAATTATCTCCATTCTTGAAGTCTTATAGAATGAGTATGAGTATGTATTGCTTTCATAATCAGAAAAAATTTTTAACGAAGGAAAGCTATACTATAGGAAGCACAAAGAAGGTGGGCACCTTAGGTTGTGGAATGTTCAGAAAGGAGATGAGTTTGGACGAAAGGAGTAGAGAGGGATGAGATGATGATGGAGATGGCATTTGAGGTAAAGGAAAGGCAGAGTGAAATGAGTGGTGGGAACATACTGGACCAAAGACAATAAGACCAGAGTATATAGAATGTGTTGTGGATCTTTTCAGAAGATTATGGACTGGCGGTCTTTGAGGAATAACTCATTCCCTTTGTCTGGTATTTACTACTTTGTCTGGTGGATGTTTAATATTCTGGAAGGGAGGGAGGGAGGGAGGATGGGATAAAGGGAAGAAGGGAGAGAGGAAGAGAGGGAGAAAGCAAATGGAAAAAATATGAGGGTAAGGGAAGTTGAAAGCACATTGTGGAGATTTTGCACTGTCAATTCTTGGAATTTGAACTTAATTTATGAAATTACATTAAGTCACTGAAGACTTTTGACCAGGGAAACCACTTGATTTCAGTTATATTTTAGAAAGAGCATCATGGCAGCAATAAAAAAAGATGAGTTAGGAGATGGAAAGACTGGAAATATGGACGTTTGAGATTTCCTGAACTCCACATACTGTCGTTTCTTATCTCTTTAATTTTGATATTTTGGCTAAAGTTTCCAGTGCTGAATTAGTAAACTTTTGAACATAGGTACTCAAAAAAGATCTACAATTGCTTTTTTTTAATGTTTTATAAGCCTTGAGTTTGCAAAATGTATTAGAATTAGCTTAATTGATTATATTCAAATCTGAATCAAAACTGTGGGCTTAAAAGCTACAGTTTATTTTAACAAAAGAAGTTAAAATAAAAATACCAAATTCTAAGCAATTAAAATCTCAGTCTTTTATGATAAAAACCTGAAATATTTTAAAAGCCCTCCGTATATTATTAAAATACAGAGTTCATGTAATTAAAACACACACACACACACATACACACACACACAAAGTCTTCCTGCACAGAATTCTAAAAAAAAACCAGTACTTTCCAACCAAACTAATGAATGTGAAGAACTAATAGCAGACAGGTTCTCACTCCATCCAGTAACCTGCATTTCTGCTCTCCCATCTTTCAGGATACCATAGTTCTCATGGAATGAGGTCTTCAGAGACAAAATCCTCATAAAGCCAACCCTACAAATGACCAATGGAGTGTGGAATTACATAATTCCTAGTCTCTGCTTCAGTTAACAAGAGGGAAAATGGTGTGCCATGTGTAGAGATGAAACCCCAGGCTCTTGGAGGCTAGGCTATAAAGCTCTAAAGTTGAGGAAAAGAATAAGGGATGGCCTGAATTGGGGATGGTAAATAAGGTAGAGCAAAATCTCATGAAATAATTAAGTAACAGAAAAGGAATGAGCAGACAAAAGCAAACCAGTGAGAGACAGATCTATAGAAATTACCAAATCAACCATGTGGCCTTTAGAATGGAGGGATCATTCATGTGTTGCAAAAGATTAAGAGAATCTGCAAGAGCCTTAAAACCTTACTTCACTGGAAAGAAAATTCAAAGCTGCACACTAATGCAACCAGCACACCAACAAATAGCTGGAGACACTACCAGGAGTTCAAAGATGCTCTTGGCCTAGAGTCCAGTGCATTTGGAAAAAATGGCCTTGGATTCTTTAGGAATAAGATACATCATAGCAGCCCTATAAAAATAAAAAGGCAAGTGGATGGTGAAAGACGGAGGGAAAGACACACCTGAACTACTACTAACACAAGTCATGGGAGCATAAATCGTCCAGTGTAATTAAGGATGGCTTCATACCATTCTATTGAACTCTTCAATTAGTCGACTCTAAGACTATCAGAGAATTTTTGCATGTGGCATTCTGTACCCTAAAGGAATAATCTGTTACAGGATATTTCTCACCCCACCTTTTTTTAAATTCAGTTTTCTCCTATTGGGCATTATAATTTTATTGAGAAAGTCTGCCCCATGCATCATTACACTACAGAAGCAAGGGCACTGTTTACCTCAGAACCACACACCTTCTTTCCATGTGCCTGACCTGGACTTCTAGAACTTCCAGAGGGAGGCTAGTCATGCACCAGGTTTTCCCTTAACCACTGAGATACACAACCAAAATAGGATAAATAAAGTGAAATACACACATACATACATGGACAGAGAAGTAGTGTAAAAATCCATTTGTGAAACTAAAGAACTTTGAGTCTTCTTGTTGTAAGGATTCTGGAAGTATCTCTTGAGAAAAAAAATCACACTAAAATTCATCTGCCAAATCAAGTGACTCATTATTTTGGAACACAATGAATATAATCAGTGAGGCTAGAGTTCAGACTTAAGAAAGAGAAAGGACAGGTACATTCCTAATGTCAGGAGTAAGCAAGCAATAACTCAGCAAAACAAAACAAAAAAAGAAAGAAAGAAGAAAAACAACAAGAAACCATTGTGGCTACAACTTGAAAAGGCCACCCATGATGACACATCTGGAGGGGAGAAAGCAGACGATGTGAATAAAAAGTTAAGTCAAGATGATGATACAGGAGCAATAAGATTGTGTTGAAAAGGACTTAACGTTAGAATGCTAAGAAAACCCAGGAATCTCCACAACAATTTTTGCTTGTGGTCAAGGGCATTGCTATGTGTGGTGAAGATTAGACTCCCCCTCAAGTTTCTCTCAGAGCTGTCCCCTCAGTAGAAAACACAGGGTACAAACTCATCATTACAATGACCTTTCTCTGGGAGCAGATGGGGCATGGTGAAAGGTGCAGAGGGTGAGGATTCCATCTTCAGTTTTCTCCCCAACCCTCTCAGTTCAGTCATCAACAAGCAGAGACATGTCACATTCGGGAAATGCACTGAGGTTAAATAGCCTGCTACCATCTGTCCCCCATTAGGAACAATTGTTGGGGTGGAGCAGCACTGAAAGCATTTCCCTAGGCTGGGCAGTGAACCCAGCCCTCTGACGCAGCTGATAGCTACTCTCCCATCTGGGTCAGTGTCCTCACTTGAGGCCCTTCCCTACAGACGTTCTTAAAGGAAGGACTCCACCATCCCAGAGGTGACAATAAACCAGGAGAGAAACCAGGAGTCCTGCTGAAGGGTGATAAAGGTATTTTTTCCAAAGACATATTTAGACTATGAACAAAAAGGCCACCCACTCTTGCACACTGCCAGGCATTCAGTGCGAGGCTGATGACTCATGTGACAATTCAGACCGGAGGCAGTTTGGGGCCTCAGCAATAGAGCCCATGAACAACCAGCTGATTGCCCCCCTCTCCTTCTGAAACGCCCTTCTTGCATACTTCACCCCTTATAGCCCAATATTACCAATCCTTCAGAGCCTAGCTCAAGTGCTACTTCCAGCAGGAAGCCATCCTAGCTTTATGCAGCTGGGTGATATTTCCCTCTCCTCTTCATTTCTGTGATCTATCCTCCAGCAACCTGTGCAGCATCTTCATTAAACCCAGGAGCGTTTAAAGCTTGGATCTGGAGCCAATGTGGGTTTATAACCTTATTGTAGGTTTATTGTTTGTAAAATGGGATAGTACAGAATCTACCTTGCCAGGCTGTTAGGAGAACAAGGTAAAGTAACATTTGTAAAGTGCCTAGAACATGGTAAGAGCTACAGAGGTGCTTATACTTACAGTTACTATTTCTAGTGGCATAAACCTATACATGAACCACCTCTAATAGATAGTTGCTCCTTGAGGTATTTGTCTTACTGTCCCATGCAAAGTATAGCACAGTGCTCAGAATATGAGTAAATAATGAATATGACCATCATCCTTTTTTTTTTTTTTTTAGATGTTTGTATTTTAAGGGTTGAGGTCTTGGGCAGCAGGTAAGACCTGGCGATGGGGGATGAGAGAACTGACTATTCTCTAGATTGGCCTCTACCAAAGCAGCCAGGGGTTCAAGGAATAGATTTAAATGAATTGGCCAGATTCAGATAAATGTCACCTTCAAGGGAGTTTAATCTATTAAAAAGAGAGTAGCAGTGAGAAGCCCCTAGAAAGAGAGACTCAATGGAACACAGAGCTAAGCTATTTTGGACCTATCTACTTAAAGTCAATACAATAGTATGAACACGGTTTGTAGGGCCCAAATAGCCAATAATATCCAGAGCAATGTGACAAAGTAGACTGAGGTTTTGTGGTCAGAAAGATATGGATTAAAATCCCATCTCCACATGTGGCTAGTTATGTGACCTTGAGCCAGCGTGTAAGCTTATCTGTAAAATGGGAATAATTACACCTAACATACAGGATTGGTGGAAGGATTAGCGGTAAGTAGCCAATTGAGTATTGGACCCACAGCATAAGTTCAACAGTTGCCATTTACTTTTGTTACTGCTATGCTTGGCAGGCTAGAGAATGGGCTGTGAGCAGAAGATCCGATTCCAAGTCCAGTGGACCGGGAACAAGCTGGGATGATGTCGGCCTGGCCAAGGATGGACTTGGTGACTAGTGCTAGCAAGGGCAGAGAAGGCAGAGGAAGTGGCTTCACTCGGCCCTTCCATCTTAACATTTTTGCATACAAATCGACCATACAAATATTCTTTGATCCATTCCCCAAGAATAGCTCCACCTTCATTACTGGAATCACCCAACCAGAAAGCATAATCCTGTGGTGCTTCCTTTGAAGGTAAATTAAGCTGGAGGCTGGGGCAAGGATAGGATGGAAAAAGGAAAGCCCGTGAAAGAGTAGAGAGATATTTGGGAGAATGAGAGAACACTTGAGTTGAAGTGATACAATTCCACAACAGCTTGCTGAAAAATGAGAAAATCATTCAATACGCTTTGCCAAATAGCTGCTTTGATTGATTTTTTTTAAAAGCCTGAACCAACTAAGTAGTCCAGTTGTCAGGAGTGTGTAGCTGAAGCCATAGATGAGGTTTCTCTAAGAAATAATGGATGGCTTGAAGCAAGCACTTCGAATAGGGCCAAAGAATGGCATTAAGAATTCTAAAAGGAAAGATGGAGGAAATGAAAATAAGCAGATTTTCCAAAGCTATTTCTACATGTGTTATTGAAGGAACCCCAAGTTCTTTAAGATGCACAGTCACAAGTAAGGAGGGATCCCAAAGAACACATCAGAATAACAATTGTTGTCTGGCAATCAGATGGCACAGAGCTGGGGCTATTTAGAGATTCTCAGAGCCAGTAATTTAAAGATATTATTCTTTTGTTTTAGGTTTTAGTAGGTGAAGGCCTTCTGGGCTTTTTCCTCTACGTTTTCTTCTAAGACACGGGGTCATGATAGAAATTAGCTGAAGACAAAAGGGATAGTTCATTGCTGCACCCAATTTTTTTTTTCTTTCTTCTAAGTTACTTTCGAGTCTTCACCTGTATGATAAAATACATCCTCATTTTGAACCAGTCTCCAAGAACTGAAACAGAAAAGGGAGGCCTAGGAGGGAGGACAAACCTTTAGGGGCGAGAAGGTCAACAGAGAGCCATCGACCAAATTAGAGCTGTCTCCTCATTCATCTGCCAGACCCTGAGGCTTTCACATGCTCTATCTTCATATGACTGCATATCCCAAGGACAATTTAAAAATATATAAATTTTACTTTTATTAAGGCAATTCATGTTCACATTTTAAAAATCAAATACCACTACAAGGGCTATAATGAAAAACTGTATTCCCCTGGCCCACCCCACAGTCTGGCCCCAGGCAACAATCTGAAACACTTCAGTTGTTTCTACTGGTATCTATTTCCACATCTTTCTTAATATACTTATAGTGCTCTTTTTCTTGGTTTATATTTTGAAGATATTATTTAGTAATTTCCTGGCACTTTAGTTGATGAGCTAGGTCTCTTATATCACCCCACTTCTTCTACCCTCACAATGGAGATACTGCTTCAGCTTTCCATTTGGGGATAACAAATTGCCCCAAAATTGGTGGCTTAAGGAAATAATGATTTATTACTCGTTGTGCTTCTCTGCATTTTCTTGGTGGTTCTTCTGCTGATCTTACTTGGCTTCACTTGTGTGTCTGGGTTCAGCGGGGGGTCTGAGTGGGAGCTGGAGTCAGTCGGGGCTTCCTTCAGAGTTCTTAGTTCTCCTCCACATGGCTCACTTGTACTTTCTGAGAGCACGGTAGCCGCAAGACAGCCTTGCAAAAGGAAGCACTCCAAAATATTGCAAACGGAAGCTATAAGATCTCTTTAAAGTCCAGCCCCCAAAGGTTCCAGCATCACTTCTACCACATTGTATTAGTTAACATAAGTGACAGAGAGAGCCTACACAATAGGGAAGGGGAGATCATCTCCACCTCTTGATGCAAAGTCTCACTGCAAAAGGCATGCACGCCTGGCTCGGTCAGTGGAGCACGTGACTCTTGATCTCGGAGTTATGAGTTTGAGCCCCACGTTGCATGTAGAGATTACTTAAAAATAAGATCTTTTTTAATTTTATTTATGTATTTATTTTTTTTTTTTTTAAAGATTTTATTTATTTATTTGAGACAGAGAGAATGAGAAAGAGAGAGCACATGAGAGGGGAGAGGGTCAGAGGGAGAAGCAGGCTCCTTGCTGAGCAGGGAGCCCGATGCGGGACTCGATCCAGGGACTCCAGGATCATGACCTGAGCCGAAGGCAGTCGCTTAACCAACTGAGCCACCCAGGCGCCCAAAGATCTTTTTTTAAAAGGCATGCAAAATGGGTGATATTTGGACATAATTTACCACTGCTATATCTAAATTCATTTAATCAGTATCAGCATTTCAGTTATTGTTTAAAGATTTTACATGGTAGAGCGAAGTTCAACAGGTATAGTTCCATTTCTTGACAACATATTTATTCTTCCTAGAGTTAATGATTACCTTTCAGCATGAGTAGCCTTTAATGTACCTATCCTTGGTTCTTCCATCAGATCGATCATCTGTGCACTTTTCAAATACTCCAGACTGCCAGGAGAACTTCTTTCCCAGAGATCTCTATCCTCCATCCTCTTGCTGCAATCTGAACAGGCTTCTATCTAGATGTACTATGTACCTGTCATCTTGTGACTTTGCTTCACCACTTTTCTGTGTTGGGTTTCTCTTTCCTGAATGCTTCTTTCTTTTCTTCCTTTTTCTTCAAACTCCTTTATTTTGCACATGTCCAATAGCTTGCTAATAAAGGTAGGGGAGGAATAAACATTTTGAGTCCTTTTCAAAGCATCTTTAATCTCCAAAATAAGAAATCTCCAGGGACATCAGGCACACAAAATTGAAATTATGACTTTACAACAGCAAGTTTTCATAATGCTGAAAAAAAGTGGGGACAATTTCATGAGGTCAGCATAACTACACAGGAAGCTCTAATGAGTGTAGTTTTAAAGGATATGTACAAAAGAGATAAACAATGAAGGTGACCAACTGGTCATAAAATAATAATTAGACTTATATGATTCTTGGAATAAGTGTGAAGGACAACCAAAAGGGCCTACTTAGTTTTGTAAGATGCAAGAAGGAAGTATTGGAACTAATGGCAAAAAATTTTATATGAAAATATATGATGGTATAATTTTTAATGAAAACTGAACTTCACAATCCATATTTTGTTACTATGAAGAAGAGTATTTTCAGCTCTAACAAGGGCAGAAAAAACATGGATTTGTGAAGACACTACCACGATTCACTGATAGCTTGTTCTCTCCTTCTGGATACGCTGGAGGGTTATAATTCCCCACTCTTTACAGTTTGGCTTGGCCATTGATTTGCTTTGGCCATGACATGTTGGCAGAAGTAACTGTATCTTTTTCAGTTGAAAGAGTTAATTGTGCATGACTTTCCACCATGATCCTCCAGTCACTGCAATCATGCAAACCCATTTTGATACATAAGAGCAAAACTGAAATTACTAATGTTATTTGTTACTGCAGCATAACCTAGCCTAATTCAACTAAAACAAGAAAATTGAAGTCAAAAACAGGTGAGGTGATTACAGAACACATTAGGCGTTTCTTTGCCTAGAAAAGTTATATTTTATACAATGAATATATTCATTAAAAATTCATATTCACAATCTTTAGATTCAGAGGTCTGGCTTTGCAACCTGACCATACTACTTAACCAGGGTGACCCTGAGCAAATATTTAGCTCTTTTAGTCTTGGCTTCCTGATTTATAAATTTCAGATATTCATGCCTACTTCATAGATTTGGGGGGAATTAAGTAAGATAATATAGGTCAGATGTCTATGCAGTGTTTATACATTGCAACTTTTCAAAAAAAAAAAAACAAAACTTGTTGTGGTTAAGAGAACTTCCCAAATGTATCATTAAAATTCTGCCAGAAATTTTATAAGAATTAAGCTAGAAAATACTATCTTGCCTCAGCAAAAGGAGTGTGCTGCAAAAATATACAATGTCTTTAATGTCTATCCCAAGTAGTTTTCTTGGACAAATAAGATTTAATATTTGTGAACTCTAAGAGAGGGAAGAAAGATGAAAGAAATAATACATTCATAAAACATAAGACATACCTTAAGCATTACTTTTTAAAATGGGACTATCAGAATTTGGGGAAAAATTATCAGATTTGGGGGAAAACTACAGATATAGTGTATTTAACCCCACCAAAACATTTCACAATGTCTTTTAATAATTATAGATAAAAGTGCAGAAACAAGGATATATTAATAATATAGTCTAGTGGATTTGTAACTGAAAGGACCAATGCTACTATATGTCAATGGAGGCATGACACAGGGCTCTGTCTTGGCCCTATATTTTTCATTCATTCATTCAAAAGTTATTTATTGAACACCTATTATGTAACAGGTATTGTGCTAGGTACTGGGCATACAGCAAGGAACCAACCAACTTTTCTTAATTTTTTAAAACTGAGGACTTAGATGAAGGCATAGAATGTTGAGCCAAATCCTCTTTGACACAAAAAGCGGCCAGAGAGTAAATGCATTGAAAAGAACGATCCAAATTCAAAATAACAGATTATAGCAGTAGATTGACTCTAACATTTAGTTGTGCTTCTCTTGAAAATTTATTTCATCTCTGAGACTCCTTGTAGATAAAATGGAGACAATGATATTTGCTGTTTGACTTGTTTTGAGCTTTAAAGATAATGTAAGTAAAGAATATAGCACAATGCTTGTAATATACTAGATGCTCAAAATATAATAGCTTTTATTATTATGGGAATTACCTTACCTCAAAGAGTCATTTTTCATGCATGCAAGGATTCTCAGAATGTACCAGAAGGCCGAGAGAGGTAAAGTGAATGGTTCAAGGTCAAATAATGAGAAATCGACAGGATCAGAACTTATACACATTGTTCCCTATTTCGATTAAAATTTTAACATTCTGGGGCACCTGGGTGGCTGAGTCGTTAAGCATCTGCCTTCAGCTCAGGTCGTGATCCCAGCATCCTGGGATCGAGCCCCACATCGGGTTCCCTGCTCAGCAGGGAGCCTGCTTGTGTTCCCTCTCTCTGTCAAATAAATAAATAAAATCTTAAAAAAAGAATTTAACATTCTATCTGGTAGTGACCAATATTTGACATTGAAACTCTTGTCATATAGAATGCAGTTATTTAAACAACTTCAAGGTACAATAACATGACAGTACAGGGAGGTCTTTTGGAGCTCAAGAAATCCTTTATATCCACATAGGAATTTCTGCTTCTGTCATTTTAGGCTAATTATAATCATTGTGAACCAATTTTGTTTTTTTAAATTTGGTGATACTCCTTTCATCAAATAATTGTCCTAACCTATTAAGAAGGTCCTTCTCTGTAAGTGAATATAGGTTAGATGAAGAAGGGAAGTTGGTACAGCACAAGCAGCCTTTCTCTTGGCAATCAAAAGGGTGAATAGGCTGGATGAAGTGAAATAAAATAAGACTGAGCATTTGCTCTGTGGTAAGTAATAGAAATAGTATCTCACATGATCCTCACAGCAGCCCAATGATGAAAGTATTTAGTGTCCTCATTTCTATAGTGAGGAAATAGGCTCAGAAGGGTTAAGTGACTTTTCAAGTCACACAACTGGTAAATACCAAAAAGGAGACTCAAATACAGGTCTTTGTGATTCCATTTCCCATGCTCTTTCTCCTTCACCACATTGCCTCTGGCATGTTTTTCTGTCTCTGATGAGCCACAGAGTCCTTAGCATTACCTCAAAACTAACTGCTTACTTAGGTATGTCATACTTGGCTAATTCCCACTCCCCAGAGAACAGCCATTTTCTTTGTTATGTCAGTATAACAACAGCGCAAAGTTTAGGAAGTAGATTTTTAAGCTACTAAAATCTTACCACCTTAACAATACCATTTTAATTGTGTTTCCATGCATTCATACTTTTATGTTATTTTAGTTTAGTTTTTATGGTGGTAACTATAAGCCACTAGGTAGGGGCGCCTGGGTGGCTCAGTCATTAAGCGTCTGCCTTTGGCTCAGGTCATGATCCCAGGGTCCTGGGATCGAGCCCCGCATCGGGCTCCCTGCTCAGCGGGAAGCCTGCTTCTCCCTCTCTCACTTCCCCCTGCTTGTACTCCTTCTCTCGCTGTGTCTCTCTCTGTCAAATAAATAAAATAAAATCTTAAAAAAAAAAAAAATAAGCCACTAGGTATAGCCACCAGGGTGCAAAGAAGCTTTCAGTTTTGGGGTCACAGGGACCCACGAGCTGACTCCATGCAACCCATGACAGGATGGTGATACTTCTAAAACAACTGACTCTGGAGAAAGCACGACCCCATATATTTTTAAGTAATTGTAATCATACTTTACATGTAATTTTGTATCATTTATTTATTCACTCATTAAATGTATATTTGGTGAGTGTCTGCTATAGTCCAAGCACCATCCTAGCAGCAAAAACTACAGCAAAGAACAACAGAGTCCCTGATCTCATTGAGATTACATATGCTGGAGGAGACAGATAAAAAAACAACATAAATAAGTAAAATATATTGTATGTTAGAGGGTAAGTGCTAAAGAGAGGTGAAAAAAAAAAAAACAGGCAAAGGGGGTAGACATTTGGGTGAGGATTACAGGTACAATTGAAATTTTAGATAGATTCCAGGAAACATTTGGCTGAAAAGTTAACTAAGTAAAGACCTGAAGGAAGGGAGAGTGGGAGCTGTGGCTATCTGTGATGTGGCAGGCAGAATTCTAAGATGACCCCGAGACTATTTTTGCCCCTTAGTTTGATTTCCATGATTATGTTAAGTTACATGGCAAAAGGGATTTGTAGACATTAACCTTAAGATAGGGAGATTATGCATATGGACCTAACCTAATCACACTAACCGCATAGAAGCAGAGAGTTTTCTCCAGTCGGTAGCAAAAGAGAAAATCAGATTTAATGTGTGAGAAGAACATAACACAAGGGAGAATCTCCAACACTGAGATGGAAGGAGCCACATGAAAGGATCTGAGGAAAGCTTCTAGGAGATGAGAGTGAAGCCCAGCCCACAGCCAGCAAGAATATGGCAACCCCCGTCGTACAACTGCCAAGAACTAAATTCTGCCAACAACTTGAATAAGCCTGGAAGCACATTCTTCCCAGAGTCCCCAGATAAGAGTCCAGCTGGCCTTCACTCTGATTTCAGTGTGTACGGAGCCAACTGAGCCACGTATAGACACGTGAGGACACAGAAGTAAGGGCATTGTTTCACACTTGTATTCCTAATGATAATGGTATTTTCATTAGCTATACAATACTCCCATGTGTGCCACAATTTACTTAGACCCTCCCCTCTGATTAATTCTGTTGCTCAAGTCTTTTATTAGATACTGCTGCAATAAATACCTTCATACATATAGCATTTTCCCTTAGTTTGCTAATTTGTCATTCCAAGGATTATTACTTTATAATAGTATATGAGCCCCAATTTTCCTGGACCCTTGCAAGCATTGCATATTATCATTCTTTTTATTTTTCCTATTTTAATAAGTAAAAGGGTAACAACAACTAAAGATCTTTTCTATGAATACTTACAAGAATGACGATTTCTCCCAATTTGTTTCTTCATAGCACTTCTGTTTGCTGAGCTTTGAAAGAAGTAGTGTTGTTTATTGAGATACTGACAGGGGAAGCAATCAATTGAAAGAAGTTCCAGACTTGATTTGGATCATAACTTGTTCTTTAATCTCCTGGTGTTTGGGGTTCTTCACTTGGAAATGAAGATGGAGTCTGGCATCATATCAAAAAAAATATGTATGAAATATTTATAGAAGTGCCTCTTTGCATTTCTTCCTATTAACCTACATCTACATATTTTCTTTTAAAACAAAAAAAAGTGTTGATAGTGGGGCGCCTGGGTGGCTAAGTTGGTTGAGCGACTGCCTTCGGCTCAGGTCATGATCCTGGAGTCCTGGGATCAAGTCCCACATCGGGCTCTCTGCACAGCAGTGAGTCTGCTTCTCCCTCTGACCCTCCTCCCTCTCATGCTCTCTGTCTCTCATTCTCTCTCTCGCAAAAAAAAAAAAAAAAAAAAGTGTTGTATAGTATAAAGAACTCTATTGGATTAAGTAGTCCTCAAACATCTTACTGGCATGCTGTGCAACCTTTAGTAAGTCACTTCAACTCTTTGTGGCTCAGTTTCTGCATCAATACAATGAGAAACTTGAAATAATGCTTTGGTCAATTCCTGCATACTGTAAGTGTCTATGATCTTATATAATAGATCCTACCAAGTCAGACATGCGATCTGGTAAATGCCATCCTATGCACAGATACAATGGATCTACATTTGACCCCCAAATTATTTGTTTCTGACCAACTCTGTCAGAAACCCCCTTTCATAGTTCCTATTACATCTTGTTTTGTTCTGTCATCTCCTCAAATAGTTACACTTTAGCTTCTACTTTTAAGATAGAAAATCAGACCCAAGTGTCTTCCTCTTGTCTACCAAAAATACCATCTATCAAAGAATTATAGACATTGAAAATGTGTATTTTACCCCTGAAAAGCATAACCACAATAAATAGCCTTTTGAAAAATTTAACTAAGTTCCAAAGGATTAAAACACAAATAAATGAATGAGAAGAGTGATAAAATCACAGATCCAGAAGGCACTTAAAAACTCACAACTGAATAATAAATGTTACTTTATTCCAATACATTTGATAAAATAGATGGATGACTTTTAAGGAAAAAGTTCCCAAACTGGTTCTTAAAAAACAAAAAATGAGCAGACTAATACCCATATATAAAAGACTGAACAGGTATCAACAGAACATCAGTAAAGAAATCTAGCTAATTTTGTCTGTGAATTCTTTCAAACTTTTCAAAGGCAAGAAAAATTACTGTGCTTTTAAAAATGTTTCTTAACATAAAAAGCTATGGAAAACTTCCCATTTACTTTGAGGTTAGTATAATCCTAATATCAAACATCAGAAAAGATCACAAAGGAAAACTATAGATCATATTTTTATTCCTACAAATGTAAGAATCTTAAAGGAAACATGATTAGATTATGTCAAGCAGGATAAAAATAGAACACTCTTTAATTATCAAGTGGGGTTTATTCCAGTAATTCAAGGATGGTTTAACAAGTTAATTACATTAGCAATTAAATGGACTTCAGTGAAATTTAACATTATTTGTGTTACAAACCTTTCATAAATACAATACAGAAGGAAATTCCTAAACATCACTGAGTTTTTTAAAAACCAGAATTTAGTAGCAAACATTATACCTACTGGTGAAATTTATTCAAATGCTATAAAATTTACTCAAATATTTATTCAAATGTTATAAACAAGATAAAGATGAAGCTTATCTTTATTGGTTTTCAATATTGGATTAGAGATCTTAATCAATAGGAAAATAAAAATAAATAAGAATATATACTGGAAAGGAAAAAGTGTTATCATTATTTGCAAATGATATAATTATTTACCCAAGGGCAGGCACCGTGTCTCTTCTTATTTAACATTATGTCCTCAGTGCCTAATACTTTAGAACATAACAGGAGTTGAAATAGTTATTGAACAGAAATCAAAATATGAAAGAATTAACTAAAATTGTTTAAAAATAATAGAATGATAGAAAAAGGTAAGCAAATTTGAGATTAACACATGAAAATCTATGGTATTCATTTATAGCAACAATAGCTGGAATGAAATTAAGAAATGTACACTTTTCTATAAAGAAAACTATGAATAAAAATTTGAATATCTTTGGTATTCAGGTTTCTAGATAAGAAGACTCAAATAATTAAGAATGTGAATTGTCTCCCAATTTAATCTAAAATTTTATACAGACCATAAAAATTTCAATGAAATTTTTTTCAAAGTTGAAAATTGACTCAAATTTCATTTCAAATATTATAGTTGGGAGCCACAAAAAGAACATAAGGTAGAGAGGACCAAGAAGTGAGGACATTTGCCATTAAAAATATCAAAATGTACTGCAAAACTAATATAATATTTAAAGTGTAGTACAGGTCCAGCAATGGGCATGGCTATTAGAGACAAAATAGAGAATCTAGAAATGGATCCACAGATATATAAGAATAAAAAATATGATACAGATGTAATACGAGCTTAGTTAGGAAAAAACTGCCAGGAGTCACTTTAATAATTTTCATTTGATGAAAAAATAAATTGATATCCATATCTCAATATAAACAAAGTTATATTCAAAGTTAAAATTCAATCATTAGAAATATGATAAAAGGAATAGAAAAACATGTTGCAGAATATTTTAGAAGGAGGAAGTTTTATTTATTTATTTATTTAAAAGATTTTATTTACTTATTCGAGAGAGAGAGAGAAAGAGAGCACAAGCAGGGGGAGGGACAGAGGGAGAAGCAGACTCCCTGCTGAGCAGGGAGCCCAATGTGGGGCTCCATCCCAGGACCCTGGGATCATGACATCATGACCTGAGCTGAAGGCAGATGCTTAACCAATTGAGCCACCCAGGCAACCCTGTTTTTCCTAAACATGATATATACTTGAGAAATTTGACTACACAAGGATTAAAATTTTTTGCAAACAGAAGTAAATAAGAGCAAATAAAAATAAGAGAATAAAATCAAACATATTTAAGCAAATATTTTTACTATAGATAGATTTATTAAAATGACAAACATCTCAAAGGGGAAAAAAATGGGTATAGATTTCCAGTTAGGCATCACAGCTTGAATGTATACATTTATCTTGGTTCCCGTCAGGAATTCCAGTATAATGACAGTAAA
The DNA here is from genome assembly GCF_964656455.1 of Halichoerus grypus. NCBI lineage: Eukaryota > Metazoa > Chordata > Mammalia > Carnivora > Phocidae > Halichoerus > Halichoerus grypus. Next base: position 68,603,005 of record NC_135725.1, on the reverse strand, counting down.
AGAGTGATAAAGTATAGACCTGAAGACAAAAAGAATAACAGAAGAGAAAATACAAATGGGAGATGTCCATAACATTTTTAAAAATCTTAGTGTAGAGAACAGAAAACTGAGTGACTCTGGTGCGTTACTAATGGCCCACAGTTCCATAGGCATACTGACGCCCTATCCCTACACATGGCTTTCAATTAGATTCTAGTGCCTGATTCCAAAATATAAAGATCACAAGATATATGTGGAAAGCCTCCAAAATGAAAGACAGAAAGCAAAATTAACACAGAAGGAAAGCTATAACACAAGGAGAAAAAGAAAGCTTAAAAATATAATATCTTCATAACAATAAGAGAAGACATGACATCCATGAAGAAAAAGGAAAGGGACATTATAAAAAGAGAGCATGCAGGGAATAAAAAAGAAACACTAGAACATAATAATACAACAGCTAAAATAAAACATCCAGTAAAAATTGGAACATCTCAGAGTCCGGAAAGTCTAAAAGAATCTCCTAGAAAAAAGAACAATAAGCTAATGAGAGATAATGGGAGCTAACATAATGAGAAATTAGAAGAATAATTTAAGAGATCTAACCAATAAGAGTTTCAGAAAGAGGGAGTGAGAAAGTGTGTGTGTCTGAAAAACAGAGACCGACAACAGAAACTACCAAAGAAATAATACAAAAAATTTCCTAAAACCAATGGACACAAATTTACTTAAAGGCTATTCCTACCAATCAGTCCAAGTAATGGAAAAGGGTTTCAAAATACATCAAGAAATTTTAGTGTCTTAAAAATAAAGAAGATTCTGAAAACTTCCCGGAAGAAAAACAAAAACACAACAGATCAAGAATCAAAACAGATTGGACTCTCCAGCACCACCATGAATGCACGAAAAATACCCTTAAAATTCTGAGGGAAAAAATGGTTTCCAACCAAAAATTATATATAGAAGTAAATTCTCAATCAAATACAAGAGGAAAAAAAAAAACAACCCTCTTTCAGAAATACAAGTTTTGTTTTTTTTAAAAGATTTTATTATTTATTTGACAGAGAGAGACAGAGAGAGAGAGGGAACACAAGCAGGGGGAGTGGGAGAGGGAGAAGCAGGCTTCCCGCGGGGCAGGGAGCCCAATGTGGGGCTGATCCCAGGACCCTGGGATCATGACCTGAGCCGAAGGCAGACGCTTAACCAACTGAGCCACCCAGGCACCCCAGAAATACAAGTTTTCAAAAATAAAATGGTTTCACGTACTCTTTGTCAGTATTATACTGGAGTTATGTCCTACAGCAAAATTAGGGAAAAGGATGAAATGAGGTCCAGGAAAATGGGCTGAAACACAAGGGACCTGCAAAAGGAATTTCAGAATAGCAAGAAGTCATAGGATGTTTCTGCAGCAGGTTAAACATCAACTACTTGAGATTGGAGCAAGATGATGGAGACATATTTTTTTTTTTTAAAGATTTTACTTATTTATTTGACAGATAGAGACATAGTGAGAGAGGGAACACAAGCAGGGGGAGTGGGAGAGGAAGAAGCAGGCTTCCGGCCGAGCAGGTAGCCCAATGCGGGGCTCGATCCCAGGACCCTGGGACCATGACCCGAGCTGAAGGCAGACATTTAACGACTGAGCCACCCAGGTGCCCCAATGGAGACATATTTTTAGAAAGGAAATTATAGATCACCTAAAGTGTTCAAACCATTAAGAGTTTTATCACTCTGGCAGAGAATTTGGTCATAGAGACTTCTGTACATAGAATATTAAGCAAACCCCCAAAGGAGGTAATTAACTCCAGGGAAAACAAAAAGTCGAACCAGAAAGAAAATCTAAACTATGTACAATACTTACTGAGTTGTGGGTAATATTTATGTAATATTGATGTAAAAGTGAATACAAATTTAGCCCAGACTTATTATATATCTATACTGAAAGGATGATCAAAGAGAACTGAATGGGTCTGTAGAGACAGGGTGGAATGGGGGAATATGGAACAAGACCTAAATCTTCCTCTTATCTCATAGGAAATTGAGAATAATTCCTGAAATTAAAAAATGAAGAAGTAGTAAAGAAGCATATAATTTAGAAACACAAAATTAAATAAACTAAATATTAGAAGAAACCATTTAAAAAGTTGAGCACAGTTACCTTTGCATACCAGGTTTGGGAGGGGAAGAAAGAGAGAGAAATTCTATTTTTTGCTAATAATCCTTGTTGTCATAGTGGAACTTTTAAACTGTGCATATGTATCATTTTGCTAAAAAGTAAAATAAATACTCAAAAGATATGAACTAGAAAAGCAAAAGAAATTCGAAAGATTAATAAGCATATGAAAAGATGCAAAACATCAATAAATAATCAAGTATTCAAATCTAAACAAGGAAATGTTTTTCACCTATTATATTGGTAACAATTTACAAAATTTATAATATCAAGAGTTAGTAAAATGCAGAAAAATGAGCACTCTTACAAAATGCTGGTAGAAGTATATAAATCAGCCTACTTCTTCTGAAAGAAAAATGGCAATTCATATCAAAATTTAAAACATGACTCTGATCCAGCAAATCTGTTTCTAAGGAAATCATGAGAAAACTTCAAAAATATGAATAGAAAGACAATTATTAAAGCATTGCTTATAATAGTGAATCTGGGAAACAAGCTAAATATTCATTCCATAGAGCATTTTTAAAACTAAGTAGAACATTTGTAAAATAGAAACTATGCACAATTAAAATGATATGTAGATTCACATTTATTGTCATTGAAAAGTGTTGGCAATATACTAAATTTTATGAAAAATGCAGGTAATAATCAGGTAATATCTCAATATTTAAATTTATTATCATTATTTTAGTTTCTAGAAGGCCCCTTCCTCCTCCATTATATTTTCTTTTAAAAGTTTTCTAACTGTTCCGTTTATTCTATTAGAATAACTTTAGAATTATTTTTTTATCACAGTCCTAAGTATAATGTATGATTCCATTTATCCCCAAACTAACTGTTTGTCCATCCATCCATCTTTCTACCTACTAACCTATCTACTTACTAATATAGAGTGCGGGATTATGTCTGAAGAGCGAGACAAAGAAGAGATATTTGCTTCCTGTTTTCTAACGTCTTCAATTGTCTTAATTTTTCTTTTTACAATGATAAAAAATTATTTTTGGAATCCTCTCCAAAAACAAAATTCTTTTCACTTAATTAAAACAAAACACAATGGGTATTTGATGATGGAGGCCTCTCGCACCCTGATTTCAAACTATGTAACAAAGCTATAGTAATCAAAACAGAATGGTATTGGCATAAAGACAGACACATAGATCGATGGAATGACAAGCCCAGATACAAACCCACACAAATATGGTCAATTAACTTACAATGAAGGAAGCAAGAATATACAATGGGAAAAGATAGTCTCTTTATTTATTTATATATTTATTTTTAATTTTTAATACATTCAATATTAATAAATATTTATATATTTATATAGTGTTGGGAGAACTGGACAGCCACATACAAATGAATGAAAACTGATCATCATCTTACACCATATACAAAAATGAACTCAGAATGGATTAAAGACTTGAATGTAAGACCTAAAACCATGAAACTTCTAGAAGAAAACATAGGGAGTAAGCTCCTGGACATCAGTCTTGGCAACGAATTTTTGGATCTGACTCCAAAAGCAAAGACAACAAAAGCAAAAATAAATAAGTGGGACTACATCAAACTAAAAGGCTTTCACACAGCAAAGGAAATCATCAACTGAATGAAAAGGCAACCTAGTGAATGGGGGAAGATATGTGCCAGTGATATATCTGTTAAGGAGTTAATATCCAAAAATATATAAAGAATTCATACAACTCAATAGAAAAAAAAATCAGATAAAAAGTGGGTAGAAGATCTGAATAGACATTTTTCCAAGGAAAACATACAGATGGTCAACAGGTACATGAAAAGATGGCCAACATCACTCATCATCAGGGAAATGCAAATCAAACCCAAGGAGATATCACCTCACACCTGTTGGAATGGCTATTATCAAAAAGATAGGAAATAACAAGTGCTGGCGAGGATGTGGAGAAAAAGGAACCCTTGTGCCCTGCTGGTGGGAATGTAAATTGGTGCAGCCACTATTGAAAACAGTATGGTGTTCTTTATTTTTTTTTTTTAAGATTTTATTTATTTATTTGATTGGCAGAGAAAGAGAGAGAGACAGCAAGAGAGGGAACAAGCAGGAGGAGTGGGAGAGGGAGAAGCAGGCTTCCCGCCGAGCAGGGAGCCTGACGTGGGGCTCGATCCCAGGACCCTGAAATCATGACCTGAGCTGAAGGCAGACCCTTAATGACTGAGCCACCCAGGCGCCCCAGTATGGTGGTTCTTTAAAAATTAAGAATAGAACTATCATATGATCCAGCAATTCCACTTTTAAAAATCTACCTGAAGAAAACAAAAACATGAATTTAAAAAAGTTTATGTATCCCAAGGTTCACTGCAGCATTATTTACAATAGCCAAGATATGGAAACACACTAAATGTCCACTGATGGATGAATGGATAAAGATGAGGTAGGTACATACAATGGAATACTACTCTGCCATCAAAAAGAATGAAATCTTGCCATTTGTAACAACATGATGGATCTTGAGGGCATTTTGTTAAGTGAAATAAGTCAGAGACAGGAAGACAAATACCATATGATTTCATTTATATGTGGAATCTAAAAACGAAAAACAAAACAAAACTCAAAAATACAGAGGACAGACTGGTGGTTGCCAGAGGGGAGGAGAGTTAGGGGATAGGTGAAAGCTGTGAAAAGGATCAAGAGGTACAAAGTTCCAGTCATAACATAAACCACAGGGGTGTAATAAGCCGTAGTATGGTGACTATAGTCAACAACATTGCAGTGCATATTTCAAAGTTGCTAAGAGAGTAAATCTTCAAAGTTCTCATCACAAGGAAAACAAAATTTGTTACTTTGTGTGGTGATGAATGGTGGGTAACTAGATTTATTTCAGATAAGTGATCATTTTGCAGTGTATACAAATATCAAATCATTATATTGTACACCTGAAACTCGTATAATGTCATAAGTCAATTATATCTCAATTTGCAAAAAGACATTTGGGGGACAATAGAGAAAACTCAAAAAAATGTTTCTAAAAATATTATCTCTTTATATATAAAAGACATTCATGGGGCACCTGGGTGGCTTTGTCAGTTGAGCGTCAGACTCTTGATCTCAGCTCATGTCTTGATCTCAGGGTTGTGAGTTTGAGCCCTGTGTCAGGCTCTACGCTGGGTATGGAGCCTACTTATAAACAAACAAATAAATAAAATCTTTCATTAAAAAAAAGACATTCATGCTCTGTGTAATTTGGGAAATATATATTATATCCTGAGCACTTCCCTATGTCTTCAGTATTTAAAACATAATTTAATGTCTATAAATTACTCCATTATGTTTAATTGTTTTATCCCCTTATTTTCAGATACTTAGATTTTTTAAATTAATTATAAATATTTTTTAGGAATATCATATAAAACTCTGCACAGCTGATAATTCTTTGGAATACATTTTTACAAGTGGAATTACTGGGACCAGGGGTATAAACTATTTTAGGCATTGTAATGTATCTAGCCAAATTGGTTTTCAAGAAATTTATACCAATTTATACTCCCAAAAGTGTCAGATGAGTGTCCATCTGATGACACCTTTGCTAGCATAGGTTATTTTCTTTTCTTTTTTTTTCTTTAAGTGTTTATTTATTTATTTGACAGAGAGAGCACAAGCCGGGGAAACAGCAGGCAGAGGGAGAGGGAGAAGCAGGGAGCCCGATGTGGGGCTCAATCCCAGGACCCTGGGATCATGACCTGAGCCGAAGGCAGATGCTTAACGACTGAGCCACCCAGGTCCCCCGCTAGCATAGGTTATGTTAAAAACCTTTGCTAATTTGATAAATTAAAATTATTTTATCTTTTTGGCTTTTTTTTTGATTGCCAGTAGAGAAGAATTTGTTTTCATATTTTTATTGTCATCTGTATTTCCTCTACTCTTTTTTATATACTGAGTAATTTTGGATTATATCATGGATACTATGAATGTCATACTATAGAGACTCTAGATTCTCTTGTGCTCTTCCAAAAAGTGTTGACTTCTTGGGGCTCCTGGGTGGCTCAGTTGGTTAAGCGTCTGCCTTCTGCTCAGGTCATGGTCCCAGGGTCCTGGGATCAAGCCCCGCATCGGGCTCCCTGCTCAGCGGGAAGCCTGCTTCTCCCTCTCCCACTCCCCCTGCTTGTGTTCCCTCTCTCGCTGTCTCTCTCTCTCTGCCAAATAAATACATAAAATCTTAAAAAAAAAAAAAAAAAAAAGAGTGTTGACTTCTTTAAGCAGGCAATTAACATGGCCTCAAACTGCAACTCTGTCCTTGGGCTGTAACTTAAATCAAGTCCAGTTATTTAGCCTTAACTAGTTGGCTTATAATCTGTTTTGTGCATGCATGGTTCAAAAGTCAACCAGATATCTGGGTAAAGTTATGCACAGAACTTAGGGCTTCCTTTCCTGGTTCTCTCCTTTCTAATATTCCCCCTAACCCTCACTTTCTAGCACCCATGGTTGCCTTAAACTCTGTTTACTGGTTATTCAAGAAAGATCAATTCCAGCTGTTATATCTGCATTTTAGCCAACCTGAATGACACAGACTAGGATCTGTCTTTTGGTTAAAAACCATACATACAGAGATACACACAAAAGGAAGAAAAATCACCAAGTGCTATTCTCTTTTTCCAGATATGAACTTTCCTTTAAAATCTGCCTGTTTGTTTACTCTTAACCCTTTAGATTGTTACTTTTTATATTTTTATTTTGGAATTTATAGTTGCTATCTGCAGAAAAGTAGTCTGATATTAGCTTACTTGGACATTACTGGAAGGAAAACCCCAGGACTACAGATCATTAATTTTCACTTCCACAAAGGTTTTCTTCCTCTTTTTTTAAAAAAAATATTTTTTAAGATGTGATAATTCCCAAGCATACCTCAAGAAAGCTAAGTTTCTCAAAATTCCAATCCTTCTCTTTGAACATATTTGGGGAATGTTTCCTACAAAAGTTGCTTCTGGTAACTAGAGCTGTGTAGTTAGCTTCAAGCATACACAGAAAACTACACCTGAGCTCATACTGAACAAGATAACAATGGCACTGGGGGACTACGGTGCCCAGAAACCAATTAAATCTGAGGTAGGAAAGGGATTTTCTTCAACTGGCTAATGGAGACCATAAGCAGAGGCTCTGACCACAGAGAATTCAATGCTGGCTTCACACTTTCTTCTAGAATTTGAACAAGGATCAATGACTGGGAGGACTAATCTAATCTGACTCCTTGATGGCTTTTCCATTTGCACTACTTCATGCTTAGCAATAATCACTCATCTATGATTCCCCAGCACAAGGAAATATGATACTTTGCAGCTAACAGGTATTTGTCAAGATTTCCATATTCCTTTCCACCTTGAAAGGATGTTAGAACTTATGTTTTTTTTTAACTCATCACTTTATTCATTAGAAACCCATAGTCCAAAATGGGGAAGAACCACTTAGGATAACCTAGGAAAGGGCAAAGCTGTAACTAAAATGCAGTTAAGTTGATTCTCATTCTTGCAAGCTGACTCAGCTACACATTCAGTGCTTCTTAGACACTGTGTTATATGGCATGTCCTCAACCTTTCTCAAGGTTAGACTCTACAGTGTTCTGAGTCAAAGAAAACAGTTTGTTCAGTGATGTGATCACAATCTCCTGAATTCAGCAGTATGACAGTGTGATCATTGCATTTAATGGTTGGCTGTTCTCCAAAATCAGATTGGCAAGTAAGGGCATGTGGTCTCTCTTGTAACTCTGCTCTCCTGGCATCCCCATCTTCTTCTTTCCCATTCCCATCTATGTGGCTCTGTGCTCTTGATCTGTGTGTATTTCATAGAATTCAGATGCAAAGGGACTAGTCAAGATGTAAGTCAAATTGCAAAAGGATCTGGCCGGGCCAAAATCAGGTTGGGTCTGAATGATAAACTTCCTTCCCTGTGAAGTGTTTTGGTTTTCCATATGCAATAATTTCAATCATTTCCTTGTCATCTAAAAATACAAGAACATGTTTTTACTCATCAGCCTTCCTTAATCATGCTACAGGAAATGGAACTGAGCCATTCAGTGAAGAAAAGCTTCTCCATGTTCAGAAATCCTTCCTTAAGACTTAGCTACCAGCTAGGTGGGACATCAAAGTCCTCAGCATGGAAAAGTCAGAGTAGATGTAGTTTCACATTTTAAGAGTTGAAAAAAAAATTAATAAATAAATAAAAACCCCTGCCTGTCTTCAATAGCCTGTAAGATCTCTCTTGTCTCCAGGCAGGGGAGACTCCTCAGGTGTTACCCACTCTATCATAGCATTCCTCATCTCTTCTTTTATCTTGTGCCCTTCTCCTCTTTCCAAGATCATAAATCAACAGAGACAGGTCCTCATTCTTCTTTAAAAGAAAAGGGGGAAAGTCTCGACTTCTCCTATTCTGTGGCAAAGTGAACAACCTGATAAATTGAACTACCTGCTTCTCAGGTAAAAACTGGAAAGATTTCAAAGCCCAAGTGGGCAATCTGCAGCCAGGAACCTCTGCAGCACCAGGACAAAGTCTTTTTCATGCTCCTCTCCAGGAAGGAAGCCCATGTGGTAAAATGGCAGATTGGTTCAAGAGACTTCAGATTCCAGAGAGGGGTCAGAGTCAAATCCAAGACTGTGTGACAGCTGAAACTGTCCATGATTTACTAATTGCTGAAGGCAGTGACCAGGCCATAAGGAGCAAAGGCCAAAGGGAAGGCTTGGTACCCACTGCTGGCATTAGGTTTCTGTCTAGAGGAGAAGACAGAAAACTGAAGAACATTTGGAACTAATTAGCAGGAGTAAGAAAACTTAAGGCTAAGAGGTGGGGGTGGGGTCAGGACTGTACTGTTCCTTAAAATAAAAAAATAGTTGGTCAACTTCACCAAAGGCTCTGCTTCTCCTTATCTTTCTTGTCCTTAACATAACTTATGCATAGCTGATTAAAGTACAGCCTCATCTCTCAGCTTCCTGCAATATTAAGAATCTTATCTGCAGAATAAAACAGCTTAAAAAAATGAAAGGAATCAGCAGATATTACTGTTTTCCTTACGGATGGTCTGAACCTGGGAATGTGGGAGATGTCAAGGAAAGGGTTGAATTTTAGAGTCAGGCTGACATGAACTCAAATCTTCACTACCTACAAGCTATGTGACCCTGAGAAAGTTAGGTATCTTCACTGAACTTCTGTCTTCTCATCTTCAAGTCAGTCAATACCACTTCCTTCACAGGGCTGACATGAGGATAAAATGAGATAAAATATGAAAAGGCCTCCCACTGTGCTCAGCACACAGCTGCGCTCATTAACTTTTCTTTCTGCCTATAAAAAACATTACAAATACAATAAAAGTCATGTTTATCATTTCTGTCAGCCCAGAAACCAAGGCATACCATGAAGCCACAGTACTTAAAACAGTGTGGTACTGTTCCGAGAATAGGCAGGTAGATCAATGGTATAGAATGGGAATCCAAAAGATTGTCTTATGCATAGGCAAAAATAAGATCGAGTAGAATTAAAGGCCCATATTTAGGAAAATAATTCTAATTTTATGCCAAGATACTGAAGGACAATAACAAGATGCTGGAGTTGAGAAGAGTTTCTTAAAATCAGTTATGTGCAGCAAAAATAGAAAAAGAATGAAATTTGAAAATGAACAAAGGTAAAAGACAGCTGACAATCTGGGAGGAAATAGTCACAGCTGTAAAATATTCAGATACAAAACAGACCAAGGATAAACATCTAAAGCCTTCAAATAATTCTTACATATCTATTAAAAAAGTCTAAAAACCAGTGATAGAGTTTATGGGATGCAAATAGGTAATTACAGAGATGAAATCAGAATTGCCCTATGAAAAACGGATCTGCCTCATTAGTAATCAGAAAATATAAATTAAAATAGCAATGAATTACTATTATGCTACCAGTTTGACAAAGATTAAAAAGTTTGATAATATCAAGTGTACACAAGCAAGGGCAGGGCTGGGGGTGGGGAGAGTAAAATTAAATGTAGCTGCTCACGACCTTGAAATTAGTACAATCAATCTGAAGGGCAAGATGGTGGTATCTATTAGATTACCCCGCAATTTCTTTCTACATATCTGTTCTGGATAAAGACTTGCACATACACAAAAGATATGATGTAATATTGTTTGTAATATGAAAAAAATTTTTTAATACTTATCCACAGATAAATAGATGAAAGCAATTCCACGAACACAAAGAATTACTACAAAATGTTCAAAGGAATCAAGTAGATTTCCACATATTAACATGAATCACAAAAAAAAAAATGAGAAACCAGTATTTTATATTTCTTCCAATACATAGATATGTATGAAAATTATAAAGAATTTTGGAAACTCTTTCATTAGACAGATTCATCAGAGTATGCTCTTAGCACTGTTTGGTGGGAGGACATCAATATGGAGACAGGAGAGTTCAGGAGACTATAGTTTCTTCTATAATGGTCTAAAAGTTTTAAGTTACAACTGATTTATTGTTTGCATAAATTTAAAAATCAATACATAAAAATACTTTAAAAAGATGCAAATATCCCAAAAATGTTCACAGGGATTAATTTTGAGGAGGCAAGGAGAGAGTATGGATTATTGTTTCTTCTTTGAACATCCCTTATACCTTAAAAAAAATTTCCCAAAGAGGAAAATGATCACCACTATTTATGAGTATCATTATACAATGATACTCATAAAATCCCTGATAATGGCACTAGACACCAAGCTAAACTGGTTTAGCAAAAACTGTTCTTGCCCAGTTTTGCAAGTACGATCTCATTTAACTCTGTGTTAACCCTGTGAAGTAGGTAGATACCTACTATTGATAGATAAGGAAATTGAGACTCCAAGAAGCTAGGCAATTTGCCCAAGCTCATGCAACTACAAAGTCACGGAGCCAATAGTCAATCATACGTCTTTGAATACCAAAGATAATACTTCTCTCACCATATTAAAGTTACCTTAACACAAGTGTTACATGCTATTTTTTTTTCACAAATTATAAAGTTGCTTCACTATGAAATGAATTTGAAATCTAGGGAAGAGATAAATAAAAACAAGTTCTAAATATATGTAAACATTTTAAAGACATTTGTGCATTTAAATATAGGAGTTAGACTAACCTATTTAGGAGAAGAATATTACTGATCCCCAATAAGGCTAGTGTATAGAAAAGCCATTTGCACAAAAAGGAAATATCCTTTGTTCAAACATAATATTCTTACACAGTGTTATAAAGCAGCATGGGATTCCACAGAACCAACTGTTAGCTAGAACTGTATTAGGATTTCAACTTAAACTAGCCCAAGACAATGAGAATTTATTGCCTTACATAACTAGTTTCACGCACATCTGCATCCAGGGGTTTCAAAGACGTTATTAAATCTCAGTCTCTCTTTTTCTCTCCTTTTCTGTGTTGTCTTTATTTTTTTTTAAAAGATTTTTATTATTATTATTATTTATTTATTTGACAGAGAGAGAGACAGTGGAGAGGGAACACAAGCAGGAGGAGTGGGAGAGGGAGTAGCAGGCTTCCTGCCGAGCAGGGAGCCCGATGCGGGGCCCGATCCCAGGACCCTGGGATCATGACCCGAGCCGAAGGCAGATGCCCAACGACTGAGCCACTCAGGCGCCCCTGTGTTATCTTTATTTTTAAGTATGCTCTAGGCAAGTGGTAAATATATATAACTTTCAAGTTCTCAAGTTTCCATGAATATACTTCCTGCAATCTCAAGAAAAAAAGAGACCCTCTTTCCCTCAATGTGAATCTCTGAGAAATAAGTTGGCCATACCACGGCAATCTCTGTATCTAGTCCTGAATCTTTATTACCTCCCTTTAGCCCCAGGAATGATGGACTCAGTCCTACTCAAACCGAAGGGGCTGAATTGGATTATTGTAGAATGGGTAAAGAGAGATTAACCAACCAAAGAGTTCTGGGCAAAAAAAAACATATTAACACAATATAGTCACTGCTTTGATGGTATTAGAAGTGTGTGGCCACTGAAAAGCCAGCAAGCTAACCTACGGAAGAGGGGAGACATTCACAAACAGCTACCTCATAGGGTTCCCCTGAGGATAAACAATAGTTGGAGAGAAAATGTACCTAACGCAGCTAGCAGATAGAAAGTGTCTTATATATTTGTTTCCTAATTGATTAATCAAAGGTAGGTGCTTCCGAGTTACTTCTATCATCTCATCCCAGAGACTTTATCAGTTAGCAAGTCCAATGGAATAATACAGCAATTCTATTGAATGTGAAATAGAATTGGGAGCCCGTTTCCAGTCATCCCTTGTAAGTCTACTGAAAGCAGGGGGCTGTGTGACCTGGGAGTCTTCACAACCACAGTAACAAAAACCATAGTAACTAACGTTTATTGCATGCCAACCATGTGCCAAGTGGTCTGCTAAGTGTATAACATGCATTTTTTCATGTAATCTTCACTATAACTAATGAAGTAGGTATTATTATCATTTCCATTTTACAGATGAAGAAACAGATGTAGCGAGGCCAAGTAATTTGCCCAAGGTCAAGAGAGTGACAAGGCTTGGACTCCCACTTGGTTGTGTTTGACTCGAGAGCCTGAGCTCTTAACCATGCATTGTTCTGTCTCACACTGCCCTGCGCGGCCTCATAATACCCCGAGGAGAAGACTCAACATGAAATAGCATTTGGCTGCATTCCAATCAGTCAACACATTCATCACTAGATGCACAAAGAGAGCAGGTAGGTTGGATTCCCTGTGAACAAAACAATTCAGGCATATACATGCACTGACCTCTAACTCAATTTGGAGATTTAGAATCTCCATCTTGAAGACTTTCCTAACATCTCAGCTGCTGTATTTAATGGGACCTTTTGTCGATGTGGTCAAGAGGGATCAAAGAGAATTTTATCTTTTTAGTTTCTTTTCCTTTCATTTAAAAAATTATTTAACCATAATGGTTCTGGAGCTATTTCTTGTTGGCAAAATTATGGAGCTGCGTACTGATTCAGAGACGTGTTGGGACGCTGGGCACAGATGGCTTTAATTATTTGGGCAGCCATTGACAGATGTGACGGTCTAGGTTTCTGCTGCCTTGGACAGGTGTAAGCTATAGGATTGACCCAGAGGGAGTTGTGGAGAGCCAGAATTGGATAGAGCCCTGTGATGGCCCTTTATTTGGTCTTAATCCACCCCTAGGTACGTAGTTATCATATTTCTTTGCCTCAAGGCATGGCCAAGTCAGTCAAAACCATCAAACCAAGTTTGTGTGCAGAAAAGAAACTCTCAAAGAGAGAAATACACTGTTAGCAATTGGTCCCAAACTCTGCTCAATATTTTTACTCAGAAACCTTCCTTTTCATTAATCATGGTTTCATAATCAAAAGGATCTATGTATATATCCTTCCTTCTGGATCATAACAAGCATGTTCACTTCTCTGATTATAGTCCACACAAATAATTTCGAAGACCTGAATGTCAGCCTGTGAAAACCTTCATAATTTTGTTCAGTGAATTTACTAAGTTATGAAGAGTAGGAAGATAAAGCTGACATATTCCCTGCTTACTTAAGAAGCTATTGAGCATTTAGGAGGGGGCTTCTGACCTTTGAGCTAATAAGAATAAGAGACAGCACTTACTGTGTCAAGCCACTGTTCTAGGCTCTGGAGATGCAGTAGTGATCAAAACAGCCATTTTCCCCATGGAGCTTCCATTCTAACTGGGTATATGGACTATTAAAAAGCCATTTCTTTCTCTCTCCATATATGTATATACATACATACACATATTGTGTGTGTACACATATATATGTATTACATGGGGTGGATTGTGGTATACTAACTTTTACAACAGATTATATCTAAGAAATTATGTCTAGCTGTGTATGTGAATTCAACAGGAACTCTGTAGAGGAAAAACTATTTAAGCAGGGCTGAATATAAGGGAGAGATCACCAAGTGGAAAAGTAGAAGAAAGTATTCTAGGTCCTCATAATTCTTCGTTTGAAAAAGCAGAGTTCTGACTTAGTACCTATAATGGGCTGAAATGTGTCTCCCTAAATTCATACGTGGAAAGCCCAACCCCCAATACCTCAGAATGTAAGCGTATTTTGAAATAAGATCTTTAAAGAAGGAAATGAATTAAAATGAGACCATTGGGAGCTTTGCGCAGTGGCAGTATCGTAGTCATTGAGGTTTACCCAAGGCACGATTATTGCTAATTGAAAATGAGACCATTGGGGAGGGACCTAATTCAGTAGGACTGGTGTCCTTAGTAACAAACTATAGAAATGATCCCTGTGTCCTTAGAAGACGAAGAGATGCCCTGGATACTTGGCACAGAGAAAGGGCCATGTGAGGACACAGTGACAATGGGGCCATCTGCAAGTCAGAGAGAGAGAGAGCCCTCAGGAGAAATCATCAACCCTGCCAGCGCCCTGGATCTTGGATTGCCGGCCTCCAGAACTGTGAGAAAATAAGTAAATAAATCTGTTGCTTAAGCCACTCAGTCTGTGTTTCATTTTGTTACAGCAGCCCCACCAAACTAATACAGCACCTGATGTTCAGATTGGAAGAACGGTATATACCTAGCACACAGAAAGCTTTCAAAGAATATCGACCAAATTAAAATGTCTGTGAGTTGTAGAGCTGACCCATACTGAACGTTTAACACGTGTGACAATCTAATTTAACCCAGTAACACTATGATGTAGATATTATGATTCTTATTTTACTTATGAGGAAACTGGGACTTGGCATGGTTCACTAAGGTACCCAGCGTCACATGGCTGGTAAGTCAGCCTGTGTTTGAACCCAGACAGTGTGATCTGATGGCACTTAGCTCCAGCACTCTGAGGAGCTGAAGGAGGAGAAGAAAGTCCAACTCATGGAGGGCCTTGGTTATAGCTACAGAAGCTGAATATTCAAGGAACCAAAAATGCACGTCAGTACCCAGAAAACCTGTTATGCAATTACCTGTATTTACTCAGACCAACTCTAAAGATAATCACAATCCATGCATACAACTCATCACCCAGTACCTCATGTAGGCACGGCCCTCCCAACCACTAATCTCCCCCTTGTATAACACACACACACACACACTCACACACTCCCACTCACCCCAAACTCCTCAGACAATACAACTTTTTAAGAAGTCCTTTGAAGAATGCCTTAAAGGATTTGAATCAATAATCTCCTCAGATCCAAAACTGGAGCTCCCCAGTTTGCTTTTTAATGATATCTCCCAGCTCGGCAATCACAACCACTTCTTACTGTTCGCTCCTACCTAGTCTACTCCATTCTTCCCTCAGCCCACAGAGCATTTTTTTTTTTTTAATAAAGAAACATACATGGAATTAAGTCTCAGTGTCCCATGTGCTTCATTATCCTGGCTTGTTGGGAATGTGTTAAACATACAGTGTGAGTTTTCATAAGTAGCAGAAAAGGATCAAAGGAACCTACTTTACTAAAGGTTTTTCTTCTCTCTCTCTCTCTCTCTCTTTTTTTTTTTAAAGTAAGGTTTGGGCGATTCAAATCACACTAGGTAGTTGAGCTGATAAGATATGGGAGGAGAGGTCTCCAGCAGTAGTTTTTATTTCAAGAAAAGAAAACTTTTTAAGTCATAAATGTTCTTAGGTGGCTTTTTTTTTTTTCAGTTGAATTGCAAACCTGGAATTAGAAGACGTTTTGAAAAAATATGCTTGATGTTAACCCTAGGTAGTTATATAGCCCAAAGATTACAGTTTGCTATGCTGCTGAGATTTTTACATACCAAAAACTTTAAAACTTTAAATGGACTACTTAAAATTAAACACACACACACACATCTCCCTTAATAACATTTTCATTTTGCTCTTCTGTAAAACGGTACAGTGTTTGTTCCTATGCGCAGTAAGCAAGAGACCCTGGATTGGGAGGATTTGAATAAATCACCCTGAGATGAGATATAATGTGAAATGTGACTTTCCTGGGGAAACAAACTTGCTTATTTGATCCTATCTTTGCAATACAGAGGGATCTTGTTTCTCAACTTTTGGATGTCCCTAAGCTATTTGGGTTTCTAAAGACAAGACCAAAATCCATTAAGATCTCAAACTGACTCAAGAGGACACATTTGTAATCATGATTCGTAAGAATCTGGTTTATACAGGACTCTGAGACATTTTTCTCAGTAATAGTTTTTTAAAAATGTTTTCAAAGTCCAGTTTTGCTGAATAAAAATCTGTTTCTTCTGTTCTTTAATTTTGCAGCTACTATTGTGGTGTCACTACTATAGGTCTATTCTTATGTTAACATCATACTGTCTTGATGGCTGTAGTTTTATAAGAAGTCTTGAAATCAGCTAGTGTAAGCCCTCCAACTTCTTTCAAATTGCTTTGGCTATTCTGTTTTCTGCATTTCCATGTAAATTTTAAATCAATCATAGTACTAATTTATTTTTTTTTAAGTCTGCCAGGATTTTGATTGGGATTTCATTGACTCTACTGACCAACTTTGAGAAATTTACATAACAACAATAATATTGAATCTTCTGATACCAAGATGGTAGATCTCTCCTTGATTTTGTTATTTAATTGATCTCAGCAATGTCTTGTAGGTCTCAGTATATAGATCTTTCTTTTTTTAAAGATTTATTTGAGAGAGAGAGAGAGCGCGCGCGTGCAATCATGAGCAGGGTAGGGGCACAGGGAGAGAATCTTTAAGCAGACTTCCCACTGAGCACGGAGCCTGACGATGCGGGGCTTGATCCCATGACCCGTGAGATCATGACCTGAGCCAAAACCAAGAGTCTCCCACCTAACTGACTGAGCCACCCAGGTTCCCCTCAGTATATAGATCTTGAACATATTTGTTAATTTTATCCATATTTCATATATAAAATCAATTTTAATTGCTATATAATATTCCACTGAGCTAAAGGGCTATGATTACTCAACCATTCTACCTAATGTTTACTATACAGGTGGTTTACAGTTTTTATTCTAATATAAATAACACGGTGATAAACATTTGTGCATAAATCACTTTTTGTATTTAAAATTAGTTTCTTTATATAAATTTCCAGAAGAGAAGTTACTGGGTCAAAAGCCATGAAAATTTTTCAGGTTCTTGATACATACTGAGTGACTGTTTTTCCTTAAAGATGAATTACAAACATCTTTTTCAGATATTCCTCTTTTTTCTCTTCTGTGGCCTAGGCAAACAGTCATTATTATATAATCTCCAAGAAAGATAGAGAAAGTAAAAAAGATTTTTAAATCCCTTATGAAGAGAAATAGAACACATCAATTTTTCTATCACCTTGCTCTACAGTTGAATATAAGATCAAGCCAAGCTATTACAGATGATGCCTTGATTTTGGTTGGATTATTTCTAGTAAGTAATTCTTCCTGGGCCTCATCTATAGAGTAAGATTGTTGGATGTATCAGTGCTTTTCAAACACTGCTCTGAAAAACCTCAGAGTTTTGGAGGGGGAAGCTTTGTGATGAGCATCTGAGCTGACCAGCTCTGGGCTTCCTTGCATCTCTCCACGTAGAGAAACTCCTTTTGTCAGTTTTGCATAATGTGATTCTTTTTCAGATTTGTTTTAAAAATAGGAATCCAGTAATAAAAACAATTGGAAAACCACTGAACTAGATGAACTCTGAGGTATTTTTCAGTGAAGCATTTTATTTGAAGCTACACCATCTTCTAGCAGACTTGTCTACATATGAAGCCCTGGGGAAGCTAGGAGTCCATGACGCCAAACATGTCACAAAACAACCTTCAGTTCACAGGACACAACTAGTTCTGGACCAATATCAAAAGAGACTGGAATCAAAATTCAGATTCAAATGGAGATTTCTGGGTACCTACTAACATAGGGCAGGTGCCCTGACTGCATTCTAACATACATTCTCTTAATAAATCCTCAAAAGAGATCCATGTGATTACCACCATTTTGAAAATGAGAAAAGGAGGGCTCAGCTTAGTAAGTGCTAGAGTTAAGACTTGAACTCAAGTCACCTGACCCTTTAGTCACACCCCACAAGTATCCCAGAGCCTGATTTGAGATTGGGCAACAGACATACATTATTAAATAGGTCAAGGAATAAGAACAGGTGAGAGGCTCAGAGATTCACAGGAAGAACCCAGGACTGGAACATGCTTTCGTGTCTACTTGAAGAAAATCAAAACCAAAGCAGACAATTTGAAATCCAACCCCACTCTTTAGTAGCTTACGATCTTGATCTTGGAACAATTCCTTAACTTCTCTGTTTCCTTTTACATAAAATGAGAGCAGTATTACTTCATAGGGTTTGTGAGAGGATTAAATGAGATGATGAATATGAAAATGCCTAGCTCTAAGTCGGCACATAGAGGGTGCTCATACCCAAAGTGCCACATAGACCACAGACACATCTTCAGCTACGGCAGTTTTGAATCAGGCCCCCAAAAGGCAGAGGAGAAGACAAAAGAGTGAGGGCCAGGAAAATCAGATTATTATTGTTTCTAGGCAACCACAGAAAAGGAATACTGCAAGGGGCATTTCTCATAAGAGTACTACACTGGTTACCTCACAAAAAGACTCCCTTGTCCGGTTTTAAAAGTAGGATGCAACTATCAACGACCACAGAGAACCTTTTAATAATTCAAAATTATTCAAAATTATTCCCAACACCCCCTCCTCTTTCTCTTCTTTCCTCCCCCCTCCCCCAATTCTCAAAGTACCCAGGGAGGAAGATAAGAGATGTTTTCATTCCAATGTTATAAATGATCAAACTGAGGGTCAGAGGAAGCTGAGAAAAGGAAGCACAGTTATCCACCTTAAAATCAAAGCCCCTTGGGCTGTAACCTCCTTGAGGCCAGCCTCTATACCTTGTTTTCTTATATATCTTTCCAAAAGGTTCTCAAAAATGTGTTGAGTGAGGTGCATTAGTCTGAGGTCTGCTCATTCAGGAGGCTCATTTTGTTCAAAGCAGACTCTCAGATTAAATTTCAAGGTCCCAGGTGCTATGGAAAGCTTCTTCAGTTGAAACATTTCCATTTAGGAAAAACTTATTTTAAGTGTCTTGGTACACTGTCATGTTCCACTGCTAATCCATTCTTTCTTTTCTTTCTAATTTTTGAATAATGCATGCACTTTTTTTTAGAGACAACATAGGAGAAAAAAAACACTAACTGAGGATAAATTTTCATTTTGAAAAAAAAAAAAAACCCTTGATGTTAGCTCGTCCTCCTGATTGGCTTTAAGTTGCAAGTACAATTAATTGACCTTGGACATGACATGTTTTAAAGCCACAATGAGTGAAATTTTACTGGAGGCATATTTATCTTAAGTTGAAATGCAACTTGCTGTCTCAGAATATTATCTCAGTCTGGTATTATCTCTGACTGAAGGCAGGAAGTGTTGTCCTGCCTATTTAAAAATATACTTCACTTGGACCCAAAATAAAAACATGTCAAATGCAAAGAGACCCACACTTGAAACTTGACTCCCCAGATTTACAATTTCCATTATGAATATCACAAAAAAAACTGCTCTGGGTCTCCAAATAAAATAACTACTTTTCCTCCTTCCCCAGCTTGTAAAAATTAAGATAATGCTGCAGTGTTGATTTCCTTAAAAGAAAGGGTCCACTAGGTAAATGTTGAGACTCCCCTGGATTCTTAGTACCACCGGTTGTCACTATTAAAGTCATAAAAATAGGACAGAGAAGACATGTTTTGCTTCCGACAATTTGAGGATTGGATTTTCCAACCACCTTTGAACCTTTTGATGTTCAAATTCCTCACTGGCAGGCATTCCAAAGCCTTGCAGGGCTCCTGAAATCTGAGAAGTCTCCTCACCAGAGACATGTTGAGCTGAGCTGAAGGCTCGCAGATGTGGCTGCCGCCTGGCTCCCAGAACCGAAAGGGGAGAACCACAGTCAATTATCTGGATGGTGCTTCCTGCTCTGCCCATCCCGAGATCCCCTTCTATTCAAGGCCCCCTTCAGTTTGTTTTTTTGGGGAAGGGGTTTGGCAGCCAAGAGGGCTCTCTCACCTCTAGCACTTTCTGATGGAGGCTATGTCTTCCCACCCCCTGCCCCACCTTGGGGGAGGCACTGACAGCCTTTCTTTGACTGTGTCACTCACAGCTGGAGGAGGGTCCGGCCTGAAGATAAATCTCTCACAGCTTGCTCATTCTTCTCCTGGAGGCTGTGAGGAGAATGATCAATGCTGTGCTTCAAGGCTAGCTTGCTCAGTGAACCACAGAGAAAGAGAGATTACAAAGAGCCCATTTAAATACCTAAGGCCCCTCAGCTCCCTTCCTCCTCAGGCATAGACTTGCTCTTAAAATTTCAATGAATATACCTACAAATGGTGGCCTCAATGAGATGGCTGGCAAAGCCAAAAATATAACCTAAGGAGATGACCCGGGGAGCTTCCTGAAAATGAAGCCCTGTATGTATTTCGAAGAGGGTGCCTCTCCATCCTAATGGCCTGAGCTGCCAGTTGTTGCATCCGATGGAAAGCAAGCCGCAGGACAAATGAGACTGAGAGATTAGCAGGACATTACTGGGACACTGACAGGTGCAAGACGACAAAAATTCATTTGCCAAGATGCTGAACGGTTGCTGCAGGCCCCCGGCTGGCCACAGTTCTCTCTCTCCAAGAACCCGAAAATATTTCGGGGGTGGTGGGTCATTTTACACAAGCCAGAAGTCTTGTTGGGTTTTGTGTTGTGCCCTGCATTCACCGTGCAGTCCAGGAGTTAGCCTGCCTCTACGGCAACTGGTCACTAAGCTGGACTGCCTTTTCTCTCTTTAATAGACCGTCTGGGAGTAAGGGTGCGAATTCTTTCCTCTCCCTGCCCGCAGCCTGGTTCCTCCATCGTGCCACAGACAACCTTTAGCAGATACCATTACTACACACCCTGTCCACAACACTTGGTACATGCCTTATAATTGGTTCCACTGCTACCAGATTCGTTCTATGCATGTTCTTTCCATCCCAGCATAATAGTGATCATTTCAAGCTCAGACTTAACAATGTTATTCTCCTGCTTTAAAACACTCAATGGCTCCCAATCAACTACAGGATGACTCTAATTGTTTGGCAGGTGCCAGACAGGGGCTGCTCCATCGTCCTGGGTCCTGGTGTGATGTAGACATGGAGTCCCAGCCAACCCATGATGGACACGTGAAACCGTCATTTATTACCTCAGTCAAACTTAGCCAAAACGAGTGAAACTCTGAAGTTTCTCTGAAGTCATCTTGTTTGAGACATAACATGACATTTTGAGAACAATTAAGGGCCAATTGCGTCTTCAAGAAGAAATATTTTTAAACAATCCTCTCTTAGGTTCAAGCCTATTGTAAGCCTTCTCAGAACTAGTAACTAGGGCAATTAAGCATGAAAATCTAACCCCTTCACCATGATTCAAAACACTGTAGTTAAAAACAAAAAAACAAAAAAACAAAAAAACTTTAGCTTGAGAATTCCCTTACATCTGAGAGAAAGAAATAACTTGAAAATCTGAAAAAACTTCCATGATCCCAACGTATGATGTGGTTTCAGGACAAGGAAAGATATCTACATTTTAAAAGTTTCTACTGTGCACCAAACACTGTAAGAGCTTTATAAATATATAACATGAGTCTCAGCATGAGCCTAAATGTGCATTCAGACATGTCCAGATACGTCTGACAAATATGGGGCAGGACAGCCAGATGCCTTTTTATACAAAGGCATGAGGAGTTTCCCTGCAGAGGCCTCAGGGAAGAACGGAAGAAGGAGCAGCCCAATGGAGGGCACTATCACTCTGGGACCGCTGTGGTGGCCGTTGGATTTATCTCCAACCACAGCCCCCACAGGATTCATTATATCCGAGTCCTATGGAACAAGGAGGCTAAAGGAAACCCCTAATGAACTGCCTTCATAAAGGTTTATGAAACATCGAGTCTCACGCAGTCCTGCAAGGGGACCCCTATAATAGAATGTGACACCAAGCAGGGAGAGGGGCCTTCTTCTCTATCTGCCCTACAATGTCTCATAGGCCCCAGGCCCTGTTTGGTTCTAGGAGTTATTCTCCTGTTGCTAGTGGCCCTGAGCAAATGCCCTGCTAGAGACAGGGCAGCAAATATGGCACTAGGAAGGAGTACTCTTGGAAATTGCTATCAACACTTGTAAAGTAACTACATGGAGATGAGGTCATGGGCACACGAGAGGCCCAACACTACAGAACCAGCATTACTACTGCTGATGTATCCCCATTAGTATTTACCTGATTAATCGACAATTATGCGTCCAGCACCCACTCTACGCAAATAACTCCGTTACATGCTGAGCAATGTTGTGAGCAATGATCCTTGATCCTAAGGGGCTAGTCTCTAGTGCGCCACAGGCTGGCAGTGCTAGAAAAACTATTATCTTTATCATCACAGTAACTCCATGAAGGAGATTTTATCTTCCCTTTAAAAAGAAGGGAACCTGAAGTCCAGAGAGGTTAAGTAACTTGCCTAAGGTCACAGAGCTTGTAAGCAGTGAAGACAAGCTAAGCAAGTGAGATAAGATGACAGGAACAACTAATGAGCAATGCAATGGCAGCATTGTTGCTTATTACAAATAAAACAAAAAGATGAAGAACGAACAAAAGAAGTTCTACAGACCTTTTTTTCTGTGATTCTTTGGTGGAGCTATGTCACCAGCTTTTACCCCCCAGGGAGAAAATAGCGGCTGTCAGAAGCTGCCCACTTTGCTTTGCCTCCAGCTTGCTCTCCAGCTTCTGCAATTTCTCCCCATGCTGACCTGAGCCTCAGGAGTAATCAAATCAGTAACTGATATTCAGAAAGTAGGGATAGGCTTAGCTGAAGTGGCTTTTGTATGTTAATTAAGTGTTTTATGGAACCTCTGAGATCTCAGATGACACTCGGTAAATATTCCTTACTGAGTCCATGGAATCTGTGAGCGGGTTCTGTATAATAAAGCAATTTCAATGTCCTGACAGATGGGCCATAGAAATTGACTGTGTGGCTATGATTCCAACAGATTATATACAATGAAAAATCTGGACAATAAGTGCTTTCTCTGCTTGTTGCCTATGTACTGGTCACTTTCTAGAAGGGAAGAACTCAACTGTTTTCAGTTAGTATTACAGACAGAAGAGGGGTTCTGAGATGTTTGCAGTTCTTTTGTCCTGGCATTTAAAAAAAAAAAAAAAATCTTCCAGTTCTGCTTCCTGGTTCTTAAATGAACTATTCAACCCATGAAAAGCCATTCGTAAAACATTTATCAAAAGGATGGAAGTGATAAATCCCCCCCTTCTCTTCCTGAATTCAGAGCCCTCTTTTTCTCTATGATTTCTCTGTTGAGAGCCTGATCTAGCTTCTGTTGCACCTTCAGTTCTTTCAGACCAGGGATGCAAATTCTTGAAATGAGTTCACGTACATAAACCCTTAACACGTGCGAGGACACGCATGCGCTCACTTCCGCTCTCTCTCTCTCTCCAGGAATTCTCTAAGCTTGTAACGTGAGACAAGATGTTAGCTAGCTAAATACCCATTAAGCAAAATATTTTTAAAACATCTACGTAGAGGTCTTTTTAATTTGCACAGAGCAAGTTCCAGGTTTTTAATCTGTGAATTTTGCTTACCTTGGATAACTGTATTAGACAATAAAATTTCAAAATTTCCTAAGCCCGTCACAAAGAGACAAATACTATATGATTCCACTTATATGAGATGCTTAGAGTCGTCAAAATCATAGGGACAGAAAGTAGAATGGTGGTTGCCAGGGTCTGGGGGGAGGTGGGGAATGGTAAGCTACCCTTTAATGGTAGAGTTTCAGTTTTATAAGATGAAAGAGTTACAGACATGGACGGTGGTGATAGTTGCACAACGTCATGAATGTATTTAATACCATTGAACTGTACACTTCAAAATAGATAAGATGATAAATTTTATATGTATTTTACCACAATTTTAAAAATTGAAAAAAAAAAACCCATATGAGGAAATTAAAAACAAAACAAAAAATTTTTAATTTCCCTTTTTTGCAACCGTACCATCATCAAGAGTCATCTTCTGCCTACACTGGCTGGTAGATGCTCACATGATGAAAGGAATCTTACACAGCCCCACAATTAGATAAAGGCAAAATTGCCTATGGAAATGACCAAACCCTTAATTAGCTAATTGCAGGTGCAATTGGCCACTTGCACCATCAGATGAAGGGCAAGTGGTTAATTGAACCCACAAGTGACCTACTCAATCAGAACTAACAAATGGCTCATCAGATGAAGTCCTAGCCAAAATGTGTCTGCAAACAATAGCATGTGCAAAAACTGCACAAATCAGAAGCGGCAGTCGGGCTGCTATCTAAAAATGAAACCCACAAAACACAAGATAATTAGGAAAATGATCAAAACAAGAAAAATTCAGTAATGAGCCATGATCATGGGGGAAGTGAGAAGATGGGCGACGTGGCGATTTTGGGAATCAAAGGCCAAAAGATTTCCAGTCATCCTTATTTCAAACTTTCAGGAAAACTTGTCATTTTTCTCCCCTTGTATGTGCTTTTTCACGGAGGATATTACGAGAGCTCAGCATAAAATCCTGTATGGAACAGGGGCCTGGGAAAGGTAAATGAATGAGCGAATGGAAGACACTCTATCTGCATACAGAGGACTAAGAACACGAGGACAGTCACTGCAGCAAACTGGTAGTACGGAGAAGTTTCTGTTACATTTCCCCAATACAGAACATTTTTGTTTGACTATGTTGCTACCATATGCAAGTTAACTAACAGGAAGCTGTACTGATGGTTATGAGGATGTTGATGGAAGCAAAAATAATAGTTTGTTTTCATCAGGTTAAGCCAGGTCTACGCTGAGGTAGAAACCCCAAAACCTCAATGGCCCCAAACAACAAAAGTATATTTCTTACTCACACAAAATCCATCGTAGGTTATTTCTCTTTCTCACCAGTAAAGATCCTTTCATCCTATGATTCAGCCATCTCAGCAAAGGCTTCCACCTTTATCACTCAAGAGGACAAGAAGAACTGTGCAACGAAATAGGGCTTTTCTCCCAAAACCAGACAAAGACCCCATCAAAAAGGAGAATTACAGACCAATATCCCTGATGAACATGGATGCAAAAATTCTCACCAAAATACTAGCCAATAGGATCCAACAGTACATTAAAAGGATTATTCACCACGACCAAGTCGGATTTATCCCTGGGCTGCAAGGTTGGTTCAACATCCGCAAATCAATCAACGTGATACAATACATTAACAAAAGAAAGAACAAGAATCATATGATCCTCTCAATAGATGCAGAAAAAGCATTTGACAAAGTACAGCATCCTTTCTTGATCAAAACTCTTCAGAGTATAGGCATAGAGGGTACATACCTCAATATCATAAAAGCCATCTATGAAAAACCTACAGCGAATATCATTCTCAATGGGGAAAAACTGAGAGCTTTCCCCCTAAGGTCAGGAACGCGGCAGGGATGTCCACTATCACCACTGCTATTCAACATACTATTGGAAGTCCTAGCCACAGCAATCAGACAACAAAAAGAAATCAAAGGCATCCAAATTGGCAAAGAAGAAGTCAAACTCTCACTCTTTGCAGATGATATGATACTTTATGTGGAAAATCCCAAAGACTCCACCCCAAAACTGCTAGAACTCATACAGGAATTCAGTCAAGTGGCAGGATATAAAATCAATGCACAGAAGTCAGTGGCATTCCTATACACCAACAACAAGTCAGAAGAAAGAGAAATTAAGGAGTCGATCCCATTTACAATTGCACCCAAAACCATAAGATACCTAGGAATAATTGTAACCAAAGAGGCAAAGGATCTGTACTCAGAAAACTATAAAATACTCATGAAAGAAATTGAGGAAGACACAAAGAAATGGAAAAACGTTCCATGCTCATGGATTGGAAGAACAAAGATTGTGAAGATGTCAATGCTACCTAGAGCAATCTACACATTCAATGCAATCCCCATCAAAATACCATCCACTTTCTTCAAAGAAATGGAACAAATAATCCTAAAATTTGTATGGAACCAGAAAAGACCCCGCATAGCCAGAGGAATGTTGAAAAAGAAAAGCAAAGCTGGCGGCATCACAATTCCAGACTTCCAGCTCTACTACAAAGCTGTCATCATCAAGACAGTATGGTACTGGCACAAAAACAGACACATAGATCAATGGAACAGAATAGAGAGCCCAGAAATGGACCCTCAACTCTATGGTCAACTAATCTTTGACAAAGCAGGAAAGAATGTCCAACGGAAAAAAGACAGTCTCTTCAACAAATGGTGTTGGGAAAATTGGACAGCCACATGCAGAAGAATGAAACTGGACCATTTCCTTACACCACACACAAAAATAGACTCCAAGTGGTTGAAAGACCTCAGTGTGAGACAGGAGTCCATCAAAATCCTAAAGGAGAACACAGGCAGCAACCTCTTCTACCTCAGCCGCAGCAACTTCTTCCTAGAAACATCGCCAAAGGCAAGGGAAGCAAGGGCAAAAATGAACTATTGGGACTTCATCAAGATAAAAAGCTTTTGCAAAGCAAAGGAAACAGTCAACAAAACCAAAAGACAACTGACAGAATGGGAGAAGATATTTGCAAATGACATATCAGATAAAGGGCTAGTATCCAAAATCTATAAAGAACTCATCAAACTCAACACCCAAAGAACAAAGAATCCAATCAAGAAATGGGCAGAAGACATGAACAGACATTTTTCCAAAGAAGACATCCAAATGGCCAACAGACACATGAAAAAGTGTTCAATATCGCTCGGCATCAGGGAAATCCAAATCAAAACCTCAATGAGATACCACCTCACACCAGTCAGAATGGCTAAAATTAACAAGTCAGGAAATGACAGATGTTGGCGGGGATGCGGAGAAAGGGGAACCCTCCTACACTGTTGGTGGGAATGCAAGCTGGTACAGCCACTCTGGAAAACAGTATGGAGGTTCCTCAAAAAGTTGAAAATAGAGCTACCATATGATCCAGCAATTGCACTACTGGGTATTTACCCCAAAGATACAAAAGTAGGGATCCGAAAGGGTACGTGCACCCCGATGTTTATAGCAGCAATGTCCACAATAGCCAAACTGTGGAAAGAGCCAAGATGTCCATCAACAGATGAATGGATAAAGAAGAAGTGGTATATATATACAATGGAATATTATGCAGCCATCAAAAGGAATAAGATCTTGCCATTTGCAACGACGTGGATGGAACTGGAGGGTATTATGCTGAGCGAAATAAGTCAAACAGAGAAAGACATGTATCATATGACCTCACTGATATGAGGAATTCTTAATCTCAGGAAACAAACTGAGGGTTGCTGGAGTGGGGGGTGGGGTGGGAGGGATGGGGTGACTGGGTGATGGACACTGGGGAGGGTATGTGTTCTGGTAAGCGCTGTGAATTGTGCAAGACTGTTGAATCTCAGATCTGTACCTCTGAAACAAATAATGCAATATATGTTAAGAAAGAAAAAAAGAAGAAGAATGTAGCAGGAGGGGAAGAATGAAGGGGGGGGAAATCGGAGGGGGAGAAGAACCATGAGAGACAATGGACTCTGAAAAACAAACTGAGGGTTCTAGAGGGGAGGGGGTTGGGAGGATGGGTTAGCCTGGTGATGGGTATTGAGGAGGGCATGTTCTGCATGGAGCACTGGGTGTTATGCACAAACAATGAATCATGGAACACTATATCTAAAACTAATGATGTAATGTATGGGGATTAACATAACAATAAAAAAAATTAAAAAAAAAAAAAAAAGCCCAGATTTCCGCAAGCTGGTGCAGCCACTCTGGAAAACAGTATGGAGGTTCCTCAAAAAGTTGAAAATAGAGCTACCATATGATCCAGCAATTGCACTACTGGGTATTTACCCCAAAGATACAAAAGTAGGGACCCGAAAGGGTACATGCACCCCGATGTTTATAGCAGCAATGTCCACAATAGCCAAACTGTGGAAAGAGCCAAGATGTCCATCAACAGATGAATGGATAAAGAAGAAGTGGTATATATATACAATGGAATATTATGCAGCCATCAAAAGGAATGAGATCTTGCCATTTGCAACGACGTGGATGGAACTGGAGGGTATTATGCTGAGCGAAATAAGTCAAACAGAGAAAGACATGTATCATATGACCTCACTGATATGAGGAATTCTTAATCTCAGGAAACAAACTGAGGCTTGCTGGAGTGGGGGGTGGGGTGGGAGGGATGGGGTGACTGGGTGATGGACACTGGGGAGGGTATGTGTTCTGGTAAGTGCTGTGAATTGTGCAAGACTGTTGAATCTCAGATCTGTACCTCTGAAACAAATAATGCAATATATGTTACGAAAGAAAAAAAGAAGAAGAAGAATGTAGCAGGGGGGGAAGAATGAAGGGGGGGAAATCGGAGGGGGAGAAGAACCATGAGAGACGATGGACTCTGAAAAACAAACTGAGGGTTCTAGAGGGGAGGGGGGTGGGAGGATGGGTTAGCCTGGTGATGGGTATTGAGGAGGGCACGTTCTGCATGGAGCACTGGGTGTTATGCACAAACAATGAATCATGGAACACTATATCTAAAACTAATGATGTAATGTATGGGGATTAACATAACAATAAAAAATTAAAAAAAAAAAAAAAAGAAATAGGGCTTTTCACGGCCTCAGCCTGGGCATGTCACATGTCACTCCTGTGCACATTTCGTTGGCCGTAATTAGTCATGTGGTCCTGCCTAACTGCGAGGATTGTGGAGTGCAGGCTCCCATCTGCTCAGAATAGAGGAGAGCTGAGACAGGGTTGACTCAATCTATGGCATTTTTTCTGCCACACACTCCAAAAACAAAGAATATAAAATAATCTACTCATTTGGAAGTCTAGAATGTCTCTTCATATAATGCTATTAAAGAAGTCATCGAAATTAAACATACAATGGTGACACATGGTAGCCATACTTGTGGTGAGCACAGCGTAACATATAGAGAAGTTGAATCACCACATTGCACTCTTTAAACTAATGTAATATCGTGTGTCAGTTATACTCAAAAAACAGTTTTAAACATACAAATGATTCAGAAATGGAAAAAGAAAGCCAAACACAAAAGCCAAAAAAATAAATATTTTTTATGTTTTCATTCAAAAAACACAAACAAACATATAAGCCAAAGTGGTATTCATAAGGAAATCCAAAGGCATAAAACTCTTTATAAGAGGTAGACTAAAAATAAATAACCCACACCTTCACTTGAGAATCTTAAAGATAAGAAATAACAAGCGTAGGCAAGGATGTAGAGAAAAGGAAACACTTGTGCATTGTTGGTGGGAATGTAAATTGGTATAGCCACTACGGAAAACAGTATGGAGGTTCCTTAAAAAATTAAAAATAGGACCACCATATGATTCAGCAATTTCACTTCTGGGTATTTATCTGAAGAAAATAAAAATACTAATTCAAAAAGATATATGCACCCCCATGTTCACAGCAGCATTATTTATAATAGCCAAGATATGGAAACAACTTAAGTGTCCATTGATGGATGAATGAATAAAGATGTGGTGTATTTATACATATATATATATATATATATATATATACATTGTATATATATGTGTGTGTGTGTATATATACACACACAATGTAATACTATTCAGCCATAAAGGGAAGGAAATCTTGTCATTTGTGACATGTGTAGACCTTGAAGATAATAAGTCAATTGAAATAAGTCAGACACAGAAAGACAAATAAGATGATCTCACTTATATGTGGAATCTAAAACAAACAAAAGCTTATAGATAAAAAAACACATTGCTGATCAGCAGAGGTAGAGTGGGGGCAGGTAGGAGAAATGGATGAAGTGGATCAAAAGGTACAAACTTCCAGTTATAAAATAAATAAGTCATGGGGATGTGACGGACAGCATGGTGACTATAGTTAATAATACTGTATGGCATATTTGAAAGTTGCTAAGGGAGTAGATCTTTAAAGTCCTCATCCCAAGAAAAAAAAATTGTAACTATGTATGGGGACAGCTGTAAACTAGACTTACTGTGGTGATCATTTTGCAATTTGTACAGATATTCAATCATTATGCTGTATACTTGAAACTAATATATTATATGTCAATTATACCTCAATAAAAAAAGAAAAAAAAACTTACGCAGCAAAATAACACAACAGAGATGTGATCTAGGAATTACTGAAGATTTAAAGAAATAAAATGTATTTTTAAAGCAGATCATACTAATAATTTTCAATGTGTTCTTTGTAAAGATTGATAAAATAGACAGATTTGGGGCCAGTAGGATTATAGGGAAGAAAGAATGGATTCCTATGAACAATATTATGAACAACATAGGAGGCACACACATAGATGTTGAGGGACTAGAAAATGTCATACGAGCCAGGTCACTTTGGCCCAGTTATTTAACCTCTTAGCGTTGTATGGTGACAGATGGTAGCTACACCTGCCATGAGCATGGACAGCATAACGTGTAGCATCTCTATATTGTATACCTGAAACTAATGTAACATCACGTATAAACTGAACCTCAATAAAAACAAATATTTATTCTCTCTGTGATACCAGTTCTCAATCTAAAGTGACTCACAAGATTATTGTGAGGACCTGGCCTGTAGTAAGCTATTAATAAACACATTTTTTTTGGTAAAGTTTTTAAAATTTTAATCCCAGTATAATTAACATACAATATTATATTGGTTTCAGGTGAACAATATAGTGATTCAACACTTCTATACTTTACTCAGTGCTCATCATGAAAAGTGTACTCTTAATCCTCTTCACCTGTTTCATTTCACTCATTTCCCCTACCACCTCCCCTCTGGTAACCATCAGCTTGTTCTCTATAGTTAAGAGTTTAGTTGTTTGTTGCTTTGTTTGTTTGTTTCTTAAATTTCACATGAGTGAAATAATATGCTATTTGTCTGTTTCTGACTGACTTATTTCACTTAGAATTATACCCTCTAGATCCAACCATTTTCTTGCCAATTGCAAGATTTCATTCTTTTTAATGGCTTACTAATATTCCAAATGCTGTTATTACTCTTTAAATGGGACTACGAGTATAGGATTTTTAAGTGGGTTGAGAAAAAAAAGTTAAAAATAGATAATCTATGTTTACATTTGTTATTGCAGAGCAAAGAAAATACTCTATAACACTGTGGTAATTCAAGGATGTGATATGGGCTCAGGAATAGACATACAGATCAATGCATCAAAAATTCAGATGATGCTGTGAAGAGCCACATGGCAACATACATGAGAAAAGTAGGCTTGGTGTAATAAAGTCCAGTTTTACATTCTTTTTGGGGGTCCATCTTTGATATTTTCAGTTTCAATAGAGACATGGGACAAGGAAGTGGTTCCAAAGAATATGGTCCAGAGGGCACCATTCGTAAGAGTCACAGGTGAATGGCACCCACTGGAGTTGTGGAGTCTATCACCCATGTGGTCCCACATGTAAACAATTTCTGCATTTTTCAATGATACAAATGGTGTTGTGATGAACGTACTTGTCCATCTCTGTGCCAGTATTTCTAAAGTCAGATACCCAGAACTTGAATTGTAGAGAAAAGGGTACAGATGGTTTAAATGGTGACAGATACTGCCAGAGGGACTCAAAAAGACCCTATCATTATTCTCCCACCAAGAGTGTATGAGAGAACTCATTTTCTTCCACCCTCACTAAAACATATTGCCAACCTCTACGTTTCTTGTCAATCCAAAGGGTGAAACACCATACCTGATTTTGGACTGCTGTTGAGCTTCAGCATCTCTTCTTCTATTGTTTTATATTATGAATGTATAGAAGCATAGATAGTCCACATGTGCACTGTCCAACACACAGATATTAGGAAAATGTGGCCATTTGAATGTAAATTAATTAAAATTAAAGTAGTTTCTCAGTCACACTAGCCACATTTCAAATGCGTATGTTCTCTGATAGAAAGTAGGCAGTGGAGAAGAGACTAATGATATGAGAGAATTAACAGGCAATTAGAAACTAGAAAGAAAATTGAGAAAGTAATATGATTACAGAAAAACCACCACAGAGAAAGTTAGGGCTGAAAGGAAACTTGGAAATGATTGGATGTCAAAGTTTCCAAATTCTATTTTGTGAAGCCCTGGAATTCTGTACAGATGCTCAAATCTAGATATTTTAAGGTATAATAAATCTGTTTTGAACGCATTTTAAGTGTTACAAGTAAAAATGCACAGACTCAAATTTCAACACATTGTAGGTCATTGGAACTTTAAACCTGTTTCACCATTTTAACTTCTTTTGAGGCAGATCCCAACATTTTTCCAATACGTAGGAGTGTGTGTGTGTGTGCGCGCGCGTGCATGCACGTGTGTGTGTGTGTGAGAGAGAGAGAGAGAGACGGGGGGGGAAGAGGACTTATGGTAAATGTGTCACTGGACAGGAAAGTTATAGCTTGGCACTGAACATTTTAAAAAATTCAAGACTGAATATGTCAATTCTCATAAATTTGAACAAAAGCAAGCCTGCTACCTCAGCTCATGTACACAATGCCCATGCAGGGCAGGACTCTGTTACCTCTGCTTGGCACATGCTCCCATCTTCAATTAATAGTCGATAGTGCAGTAAGAAGGGAGCACAAAATGCATAGAGTCAAACTATTATGTGATAGTTTCAGTGCTAATTTTAGATCTTGGGGACTTCTGGTTTGAATTTCTATTGATAAAGTAAACTAAAAAATATTGAGTTATTCTGTCTTATTTTTATATTTATAAATGTTTTCTTTTTTTTTTTCAGGAGGTGTAAAAAATACCCTTAAAACTAGAAGGAGATATCTCATAAAAGAGGGGGGGAGGAAGGAAAGGAAAGGGGAAGGGGAAGGGAAGGAAAGAAAGAAAGAATTAAAAGGTAAATTAGATATGGCATATTAGCATTTACTGATGTATCAACTAATGCCAGCCCATTGAGAATAACATAAGGAATGAAGTCAAGTGCTGACAACATATGAACTCACTCAAAATCAAGAAACTAAATGATGGATAGAAAAACTGGAGGAATCCATGTTTATGATCATAAATTCATCCCATGTCTGCAGTATGTTCTATGCAACCAACTACTCCACATAGTGTTATCATCACTGACAGGTTAGTCTTACCTAAGTAAAAAACAATAAGCAATTGTTTTTTAAAAACAATAGGTCTTTCTACTTGCTTTTTTCAATATTAATTCAACAGTTTTAATGTTTCCAAATCTGACACAAAGTGCCTGTTAGTGATATGAACACGCATTGCCTCCCATGACAGAATCAGGTTCTATGGAGGGAAAGTACTTAAATCCAGTACTTTACAAAAATCTAACTCAAATGTAAGAGGGGAAACTATTGTAAAAATAAAAATATGTATACACCCTTTCCAATTTCTGATGATATGTCTAGAGAGAAGTGAAATTTTTTAACACCCAAGATACACAGTGGGTTAGTGACAAGTGGTCAGTTTGTGAACTCTTTAATGAGCTTCATTACTAATAATGTGCCTCTCCACATATTTCTTATTTTTCTATGCTAGGGTTCATGCAGAAGAAATTTTAAAAAATATATATTATCTCAAACTGGCCAAATTGTAGTAATGTCTATACAAGTGATGTGAAAGTAGTATCTGGGAAAAGTATAGAAGTAATGGCTCCATGTGTTCAGCTGTCTAATGAAGCTTTAATAATACTGTAGAGTCAAATATCAGGTGTTAACGTCTTAGAAACATGCAAATGTCTTTCTAAATAGTGTTGTATCAGGCCATAGAAATAATCGATTATATTAAGGTGCAGCCTTAAAACAGCAAACTTTCAGAGTTGTTGGTAATTATATTGGCAGTATGTTCCAGAATTGCCTTTTTTACAGGAAACTTATATGATGAACTGAAGGCAAGGCGCTAGTACAACTATTTCAAAGATTTTAAGAGAGGAGAAAAAATTGTGTTTGTCAGTGAAGAGATTCCATTTATTAAGTAGCTAACAAAAATACAACAGCTTTTCAGAATTCTGGTATTTTCAGGTTTATAATTGCAAATAAAGTGTCAGCAAGGAAACTGAAACTTCAGATTTCTACTGAATAAAAAACAAACTAGATTTTTACACCCTTGAAAAATGACACACGGAGGTGTGCTAAGACATCTGAGATTTTTTTTTAATGAAATCACCGAGACATCTTATATTGTTATCAGATATATTTGAAAAGTATTTCCTGCCAAAGACATTTCAACCAGCTAGATAGGAGCCAGTTTATTAACAGTCCCCAAACGAGACACTTACCAAGTCACAAAAGTAAGCAGCTATCAGATCATGTTAGTGATTCAATCTTGAAATAAAAGTATCTATTGCTTCTCTTTCAATCTTCTCTAATTGTTAATGGAAAAATAAGCTTATCCACTGAAAAACTGTTATCTTTCGAAAAAACTTCTCTATGTGAGAAATATTTTAGTGCCTTTATAATAATAATAAGCATGCATTAAATAAATACATGTGTACATACAAATATATATAAATAATATATTGGAACTAAAAAAATACACTAAAAACTGCTTTTTCTTTGTATATATTTGGGTTCCTCATATAGTTTCGTTTGAAAAGAAAATGCCACTAGAAAGGAAAGCTGATGGATTCAACTCCATTTTACAGAAAAGGGATTGCAACCAAGGAGACAATGAGCACCCTACTTCAGAGCATGGTCTCTGGGTTCTAACAGATTTGGGACTAAATCCTGACTCCACCACTTACTTTCTGTGTGCCACTGACTATCTTTCTTCTTTGCTCACCAAGTTTCAGTTTCATCATTTATCTGGTAAAGATAATAATAGTATCTATCTCAAAAGCTGTTATTATGGTTAAATTAGATAGAGCAAATTCTCTTAAAAAGAAAAAAAGAAAGAAAGAAAGAAAGAAAAATGCCCTGCATGGGAAAGTGGTCCAGTACACCCCCTCTGACAGAAGTCAGCAGCACAGCCCAAGCGCTAGTTCTAATGTTCCCTCCATTCCACTAGCAAGCCATGAACCCGATGGGCAAGCTCACGTTGGGATAAGGACGCATATGGCTTCTTCCCCTACGAGGAGGGGAAAGAGACAGGAGCCCAGCGTGGGTGAAAAAAAAGAAATTATGAGATGGAATGTGGAGAGTGGTCAGAAATTGTTATGGGTTTGGTTTTTTTTTTTTTAAGTAGGGGTTACTTTATTTAATTGAAAATGTGGGGTTTTGAGTTGCGTGGGAAAAGGTGGGAAAAGCCTTTGTAGGCAAAGAGAGTCTATCAAGTATGACAATATAATTCAGTGAGATACATTTTGGGCTAAGTCTACAGACTTTGGAAGAGTATGAAGTTTTGAATTCCAACAGAATTGCTACAAATTCAAGCTTTGCTACCTAGTAACTATGTGCTTTTAGCAAATCTTTACTATCTCCATACTTTTCTGGTGAGGTTACTGTGGCCATTACACTAGATATTCCAGATCATCCCAGACCATGAGCTGGTCTCCCTGAGACCAGAAACAGGGTCAAACTCATGTTTGTTGAGTATTGAACAAGCCCTGAACTCTTGTTTCTTATATTCTTTGATTTGAATAGCTGACTCTTTATTCTGTTGGTGATAGCCCAATTTATTAAGACCTCCTGCTTCACCACTTGGGCTACATTACTACTCTCAGCCTCTGCTTCCTGGCAATCAAATGAGAATGAGAACTACTTTGTACAGGTACCATGAGACTTAGCAGTAATGGATCTAAAGTCTTCAGTGCAGTTCCGGCACATTGATGCACATTCAACTTTTACTGTCTTTTATTCTCTAAGTGTCCTTCCCCTATGAACTGGGGTAATGCAGTTTTTCTGAAGTCTAAATAAAAATTTCTAAATGTGAAGACTTTTCAAATTATAAAGTGCTAAATAAATGTTAACATCTTCATTAGAAAACAATGCATTTACGTAACTTCAACAAAAGATACAATAGAAACATTAAGTGCTGGACCTTGAAGTTTTCTCAGTTCTCAAAATGAAGAATGTTCTTTCATTTTAATTTGTTTTGGTTAAATGTGGTTCTTCCACCTGCACTCTGGAAATCATTCCCTTTACCCTGTGCAGGAAATTTGTTCCATAAATCAATGAATTGCCACCTATAGAAGATCAAACTACAGCAAGGAGCGTGCACACTTAACATGTACTCAAAAAAATTTGGCTGGAGGGCTCCATTTTCTAAAGAAAATGCCTATGCTGGGTGGAAGATAGGACTAAAGTGATAGGAATGTTGAATTGGAAAGGATTTATATGCCAGTTCCTCACCACACCAAGTGGATATTTATCTACTTG
Organism: Halichoerus grypus; assembly: GCF_964656455.1. Taxonomy (NCBI): domain Eukaryota; kingdom Metazoa; phylum Chordata; class Mammalia; order Carnivora; family Phocidae; genus Halichoerus; species Halichoerus grypus. Next base: position 68,566,522 of record NC_135725.1, on the reverse strand, counting down.
CTGCTCAAGTACTTCCAGTCATTCCATTTTCCAGGCACCTTCATTTTTGGAAAGATCCTCTTTATATTGTGCGAAAACCTACCTCTGCTTGGCCCACATTCTCTCCTCTGGAGCCATCAAAACCAGCCTCTTCCATCCTAAATGTAAGGCTTTCAAGTATTTAGAGACAGAGGTCAAGCTTCTCATCATTGGAGCATGTTATTTCTCATCACACAAGGGAGCACGAGGGAAAGGTGGTCAGGGGTTTGAGGGGCATCTCAGACAGACTTTGTCAAAACCCTCTGGAGCCATAGGCTATTTCTTGATTGGCCACACAAAGTCCAAAGAAGCCACAGGATGACACAAAACCACCCAAGTCTGCCCCTTCTCTTGAAATTCTCTTGATCTTATTCATACTTACGAATCCCACTCATTTTCTATGGCGTATTAAGTAACACTTTGGAAAAGGCTTGCTTTTTGTGGGAAAAAACCTCCTACATATTGAATGGCTAGCTATAGGGATTATGACTCCATCTCATTTTTTCCCTCTCAGGCTCAAGTGTCTGTCTGTCAACATTTTGGTATTCATCGCCAATCCCTTCTCATTCCTCATTTTCTCACTGTATAATTTCTTCCTTCCTTTCTAATAAACCATTTGAGAGGTTCCCAAACCATTTTATCTTTTCCTCATATCAGCTGAGAAAATGGCATGGAACACACACATAATCAAGATGGCCTCAGGAAGAAAACCATAACTGGACAGTAGAACCCCTCTTCTTCTGTGCTTCTTGATCATGGGAAGGCTGTTGGATTCTGCAGTGAACCACAATCCTGTTGTCTAATTCCAGGTACTTCTAACTAACTGCTATTAATAAGTGGACTATGGCTTCCTGTTACTTTTAAGCCTGCCCATCTATTCTCTCATTTGGGTATCTCATTCTTAGTTGCTCGGATATGAAATAGTCATTTCCATCAAGTCTTTGCATACCTATTTCCAGATGCTCACATTTGCCTCATCTTCAGGAATTTCTCATTAGCTTGTAAACTGGTAGCAATAACATATTTTGTGTGAATGAGTTTTAATTGTTTTATATACATAGTGAAGATCCTTTAAAACTTCCATGATGTATGGGGAGCAGTTATTATTAACTATCTTTCTACAGATGGAGGAACCATAGCTCTGAAAGATTATGTTTTCCCACACGGATTGTGTGCAGTAGGGGGAAGACTCCATGTGAGTCTTCAGATCCAAACTTGCTTCATTTACCTCACACGGTATTACTTGTACTACTCATTCTCAAAAAGAAACAGACAAAATAATCTAGTATGGAAATTACTACTCTCTAAGTACAAAGTTTTCTTCTCCTAAATTCTTCACCCTTGGCTTAAAGAATGTAACATCATAAATTAGCCCTGAATACTTCTGTCCAAAAGTATCTCTCATGCTTCTAAATCCAAGTAAAATGTATTGTATATTTCCACTTTGATTTTAACTCATGCTTATTCATTCAACACTTTTAAAAATATCTTTCTGGTACCAAAGTACCAAGCATTGGGAATTCAGAGTTGAGTAAGATATGGCTCTTCCTTTTGAAGAATCTACTGTGCAGTACAGGGCATAGGGAAATTTTTTAAATGGTATAAAAATAGTATTGTTTATAACACTAATGTCTAACATTTACTGAGTACATACTATGTGCCAGGCACCATTATAAGCACTTCACATGTATGGTAAAAGAATGCACAGAGTACATGATGAATATTTTCTTATGAATGCATAGTACCTGCCCAAATGCTCTGCAAACTCTTTGAGAATAGGAACCTTCCTCCTTAGTGTTTTGTTTTCCTTATGTATATGCCCAATTAAACCAAAATGAACCAGTTCATGGTAGCAAGCCTGGAATTGTAAATAAACTAAACTGGGATACGATAAAAAAATTTCCTACTTATTTTAATGACAACTGTTACCAAGGGACACATATATTATTAGAAATCATTTTGACTAGGTTGAGTGGGGACCATGAAAGGACAAATTTTAATTGCGTTTGAACTGAATAGCTTTAAATACATTAAAAAGTTAAAAAAAAATTGTGAGGATATAAAATACAATGTTCTACAGATCAAAAGTATATATGGAGAATTACAAGGGAAGGAGTAAAGATGAAAACAAGAGTGTGGGGTATGTGCCAATCTTAGCTACATTATACAGCACTAATGAATAAAAACTTCAGCAGCTTAAAACAGTGGTTCTCAACCAGGAGCAATTTTCTCCATAGGGAACATTTGACAATGTTGGACAGTTTGGGTTGTCAAAACTGGGGGAGGGGTGCTACTGACATCTAGTGAGTAGAGGTCAGGATTACTGCTCAATATTAGAATCAAGAATCACTCAAAGTGTCCCCAGAGCCAAAGTTGAGAAACTCTAGATTCAAGTAACAAAGGCTTATTACTCACTCTTACAACCTGTCCACCATGTATAAGCTTACGCCTTTGCTCTGGGGTCATCAGCATCCTCAGTCCAGAATTCAGGCTAACAGAGGAACATAGCTAAGAGAAGAGAGAGCTTGGAGTGTCTCACACTGGCAATTAAATGATCCAGCTTTGAAGTGATGTGTTTCAATTGCACTCAACCTCATTTACCCAAACTACTCACATGGCCCCACCCAAGCAAAAAGGAGCTAAGAAGTGTAATTCTAACATATGCCCCAAACCGGGATGAACTGGTACATATGATGAATACCACAAATGAATAGTTTGCAGAGTGGAGGGCAGGATATAAGAATAATATTGGGCAGAATTATTGCTATTCTAATGACATTCCAAAGTTCTGAAATCAATGCTGTTTCCGCTTTCAGAAAATCTTTATGCTGGAGGAAATATAGTCACAAAAAATGTGATGCAGGGGTTTTTCAGCTAGAAATGGTTAGAAATAATGCCTACTCCACAATGTTATTAATATGTGAAAGCAACTGGCACAGTGCTTAATTTCTAAGAAATACTTTTTAAATAATTATTTTCCTTCTTTCCTTTGCAGAGTGGCTAGAAGAACAATGGCATAGCTGAAGAATAAGCCTATCAAAAATGGGATACTTTTTTTGCATTAGGTAAGAGAAGAAAACACTACGTTATATAGGATACCTGAGACCTCTGCTCATCCTTGCCAGGCCTGCGTCAATCACCTTATGAATACCTCTCCTTTCCTCTTCTTCCCTAAAACTATTATTAGACTGGGCTTTCAAAACTGCAAATCAGTTCATAGTTTCCTAAATGAAAACCCTTCAATGGCTTTTTATGATCCTTCACTGTAAAAGTGTAACTCCTTATCACGGCATCCTCACATTTATGATTTCATCTGCTCACCTGTCTTTCCTCATCTTTCTCCCTGTTGCCCAACCACCTATATTTTCCCAAACACGACAATGCTCTTCCATGATTCATGCCTTCTTGCCAACTGACTTCCTCTACCCATTGGCCTAGCAGACCATACTTTGTCCTTAAAATGCTCTCAGCCATCACCTTCCTCAGGAATGTGTCTATTTACTTGACTGTCTCCTCCGTTTTATATAAACTGCTCTATCAGGGGCTACATTTCATGTCTGTATCCACAGAGCCTAGAACAGAGTGAGATCTCAACAAATATTTTTTGAATGAATCTTTAAAATATAAATTTCATTTTGCTATGCCTTCATAATAACCATTTTAATAATTACATATTATTCATACAAGAGGATACCCAACTTTTAAAAACTAAAATAATTTATCATTTTCTTTTAAAAAACTAGAAAAAAAATTCATACAAAGAAGAAAAATGTCAAATACACAGATGTTTCCTACAGCATTATATGAAAGCAAAATTGTTGTCTTCCTTTCTCAGAAGTAGCTCTTAGGAAGAGACTAAGGTATAAATGACTAAATAAAGTTAGATAAATAGGCAAGAAAGGGGTTTCATCTTTTTTTGTTCCTAAGAGTTTCCAACTCTTTCACTACAAAATTCTACTTTTATTATTATTTGTCCTTGTATGTTCCATCCTAGACTTGAATCCCATTTTTGCCCTGATCAGCACCCCTTGAAGACTCTTGTAAGATACAAGGGATTCCAAGCACAGTACCCACTGGTTTAGTCCAAATCTGTCATTTTACAAAATCCTTTAAGATGGATTCTACTATAACCCTATTTTGCAGATGAGGAAATGCAGCCATAGAAAAGCTAAATAAAACCAGCTCATACATCATCAGATTTGAACCCAAGAAGTCCGATTCAGAGATACACAACTCTTATACCTCAATATCTCCTATAACAAAACATATGTATTTTTTCTTTTTTCCCCAAAAACATATGTATTCTAATGGCTTGAAAAGATTTAGCCCTGAAAGAACGGCTCTTATGAGTCTGAAAATCATTGGGAAAGTAGAAGAACTTCAGTGAACATATGTCTATTATTTTATCCCCTTCCCACCTGAGCCCTCATCTTTGTTTAGAGAATTCCTCTCGTAAAAAACTTGGTGGATGGCGAAGATTGCCTTCACTATAGTGAAAATACTTCCCTTTTCTTTCTAGGGCAACGGAGGGCACAGAATGGAACAAGGTTCACCCTAGAATAATGATCTGTATAATGTTCCAAGGATCTAAGCTTTCTGACTTTTATATACAGAGAGAAAAAGCCATAAGTCAGCTGAGGTCATTCCTTTACAAACATGACTCATATGCCATCCAAACCATAAGTTATAAAATTGAAATCTAAGAGGAAGTGGCCCGTTTGTCAGCTCTACCTAAAGAAAAATTTCTTTTCAGTAAGCACCTGAATCTACTCTAAAGATCTAGCCTCTTTTTAGTAAAACAGATTGAGGAAGGTCTGTTATTTAAATAGGGTAATGATTCAACAGGGGCATTAGAGGAATCTCCTGAAACACCCTTTCTTTCTCAGTCATATTGGTTGTAGGTGTTTGCTAGTAACTAGCTGACCCTGGGGGAAAAGCATCAGAGTTTTTTTTTGTTTTTTTTTTTTAAAGATTTTATTTATTTATTTGACAGAGAGAGACACAGCGAGAAAGGGAACACAAGCAGAGGTGGTGGGAGAGAGAGAAGCAGGCTTCCCGCCGAGCAGGGAGCCCGATGTGGGGCTTGATCCCAAGACCCTGGGATCATGACCTGAGCTGAAGGCAGACGCTTAACGACTGAGCCACCCAGGTGCCCCAAAAGCATCAGAGTTCTTATAAAGCCCAGAACAAAGGCAAGTGGAGCATTATCTGAAGGATGAGAAGAGCTAAGGATGTAAAAGGCAGGGAGTGGAAGTGACAGGGAGGTGGGTGCAGAGGGAACGGCATGAGCCAAGGCCTTGAAGTAGGTAGGGATTAGGACATACTCAAGAAATGGAAAGAAGGTCAATGATCCTGATGCACACGGGATAAAGGAGAGGTGGTGGACCAGGCTGGAGAGATCACTGGGGCCAGACAGTGCACATTTTTGTGAGCATGTTCGTCATATAAAACAACGAAAGTGAGTGCTTGCTTCAGGCTGCTCTGCAGCTAACTTTCTGGTCCTTCCAGAGACACACACACCTTCTCCCCTGATACTAGGGATGCACAGATAGAAAATGTGAAGCATTGGTTTGTTACAGATCTCGCACTGCCCCTAATTTGCAGATTAGGAAACTGAGGCTCAGAGAAGTGAAGTGAACAAGGTGGCCTAAGTTGTAATGAACAGATAGGACATCAATGTTGGTCTAATGGACTCTGTCTCTGTGGGGAGACTTCGTCCAACTTTGTCTCCTCCACAGTTTTGCCTGTGACCAGTCAGGGCTATGTATATTGATTCTGTGCGCAATAGTTTCCATCTGTATTGCTTTTAAAATTGACAGCATGATTTCCTTTAGGCCCAGGTTCTCTGCGGATCTCTAATCCAGGACCAAAGCAAATTTGCATGGTTGGTTTAAAATGGTCTTCTGGTCACCCCCATCTATTACAGGTATATTCAACACTCAAGTACAGACAGCTTGCTTTCTTTTGGCTCAATTGGGAGGTGAATTACTCATCCCCCACCAGTCACATTTTGCCTAGTAAGTTCACTGCTCTCTCTCCTCAGCAGGTTATTCTCATCCTAGCTCACTTCTCTGGGATTTACTGAGAACTCAACATTTGTCAGAGTTGAAACGGACTTGCTGCAACTTTTCACTAAAAGAGATTTTGTTAAAATAAATCCTTGATACATCTAAGGTCTTCGTGAATCAGCACACTCACAAGTATTGCCCTAATTTAATTTCTCCTGAGGGGGAAAATAATGAAAAACTGAAACATTTAAGTTGCACTTTGATAATTTACTTAACGAGCAGTATTTGCACAGAGTAGTGTGCTGCGTCAAGTGGAGTCACAAATAGCTCTCACTTAATGCTGTGCAGAGCGTATGGTGGACTTGTTGATGTCATGGAGCCAGAGCACTGCCAAGTGTGACATTTTCCATTCCTTAATGAATCCAAGGGTTCAGCTTTCTGGCAAGGGACTATCACTTTCTGAGGCTTCTTATTTTCTATTCGCTTTCAGCACCAGCTCGTACAGTTGATGTTCTTCTCTTATCTAGTTTTTTTTCACAAAGAAATACAATTTATCACATTATGAGAATTGCTAAGTTCTCGTCAAGGAGCGTGAAGCCACAAAACTGATTAAAACACAAAAGCTGGCTGGTTAGCTAGGTTCATAGACTGAGTGGCTTGGTCAAAACGCAAGCTTTACAAACCCATGTGATTTAAAAGTGCTCTTGCAGCAAAATGATAAATCACCCCCATCCTGGCCTTGCAAAGTCCCTTGTGAATAGCTGAATTCATGGATACTAAATTCACAAATGCTAATGATCTACTCTGTTCCCTTAAGTTTTCACCTAACTTGCGTTCTGCTTTTTATGTAATAATATCCAAAGCTCTAAGTCCTTTGTGTATACTATGTTCCCAACTCAGCCTGTCCTGGGTCTCTCGTTGAGCTTCTGCCTTTGACTGTGAACTTGCCACATGACCTAAATCAATTTATCATTGATACTGACCTTAAATAGCACCCCCCCCCAAAAAAATCCCTGTAGCCATTTCTGATTATTCTGTTCATCTGTTTCTACCACACAAATTTTATCTGACCAAGGACATAAACAAAACCCAGGATCTAGTTTATATTATTCTGGGTGAAACAAATGCCCACTAAAATATATGGTTTTAATTTTTTCAGGTGATTCATAAATGCAATGAACTATTATATATTCATGAAAATTATGAATAAAATGTGATATGGGGAATGGTTATGATGTACTATTAAGTAACAATGCAAGATATAAAATGACAAGTATAGCGAGACTTCAATGGTGTACTAAAAATACTAAAGTTCAATATATCAACAAATTAATAGCAATCATTTCTAGGTATATGAATAATTTTCATTCTCCTTTTCTAGGACCCTGGATCCCCAATTTTCTTACAAGCCAAAAAAAGATTATTCAAAAGCTCAGTAGTACCTATGAAGTACCTTAGTCTTAAAAGAATTGTAGACCAGCTCCTTAAAACACTGCTCAAATTCCTCCACAGTTTCAGAGGCTAAAAATCAGGGCCAGCAACTTGAGGAATTTAATAAAGAACAAGAAACTAATCCCAACTTCAATTCCCCTGCAAATATGACAGGATTTTAAAATGTGCCTGGAAAACTGCATCTGGGGTTTTGCCAATCCCATAACGTTTGGGACGTTTGCTGAACCCAAAACACAGCCGGGCCCACCCATCCATAATTAAAGCCCTCCCCCCAAATGAATTCATTGCTTTGTGGCACCATCTGTCTCATTCCCTTATTTACATAATAGGGAACCCTGCTCAGACTGCAGCAAACGAGGAATGACAAAAGGATGGCGAGTAGAGATGAAATGTATACATGTATACATCAGATTATGTATAATATGGTCAAATCCCTCCAATCTAAAATTTTAAAAATATTCAAAACCCTTCCCAGTCTTCACAGGGGCCTCTTTCCAGCTCTCGGGACCTCCTTCCTCCTTCTGCTGCATCGGCAACTCTCACTAATATGGCTTGTTTCACTCAAAGAGTTCGTTTGTCACATTTTATTTTATTAAATATTTTATTTTCCTCTTGTGGACCCATTAGAACGCCAGTTAGAGAAAGTGGCATAAATCAGTTGCGTTTGGTAGTCACTAAGGATGCAGAGGAGAAATAAGCAGGTTCATATTAACTTGAAATTTAAAAAGAAAAAAAAAATTGTCCTCCATGCAGAGCTTCCGTGAATCCTTCTCATTTTCCTCTTGTCTGTCTCCTGGGAAGTTTCTGTCCTAATAATGGCAGCATGAGCAGTGGATCTGTTCAAAGACAGACAAAGGGCTGATTTTTTAATATGCAGCAGTCACTCTAATCCCATGTTTTCTGTCCCTTCCTACAGGAGCTGGGGCAGGGACAGTTTTCCAATGTCCATGGCAGCCCCGGGCTGTGGTGGGGCAGGCACTGGTCTAAGAGTTCAGTGACTCCGATCACTATGCAGCCTCTACCACTAACTCTCGGTGACCTTGGGCAAGTCTACTTTTGAGGAATTCAGGCCCCCAGTCAGTGCTCTGCAGACCCATACATGCCTGCTTGGAAACAGAGATGACGCTCTTCCCTGTGGACCTCGAGGCCCCATTGCCGTGTCGGTAGACACAGAAGCAAGGCGGGGAGAGCTCCTTCAGCCCTGGGGCTCCACCTTTCACCAGAACTGAGTCGTGCCCTCAGGCTAGAGCAGAAAATCTACCAAGGTTCTGAGGCATACATTGCCTTCTGCACCAAGTGGAACACTTTACAGCCAGAGATCAGGAAGGAGCCTCCTCAGCTCAGCACCGACAGCCCTGGGAGCAGCCGCGCCTCAGGTTGGAATTGTTGGAGGCCCACGCTGAGAACAGGGGCTTCGTCAGTGCACCGCAGAGAGCTGGGGAATCTGCACCGACCAGATTCCTCAGCCCTCTCCGGGTCTCTCAGTCAGAACTTCTGGGGATGGAATTGAGGAATCAGTATATTTGTTATGCTCCCACAGAATTCTGAGTCAGTCAGTTTGGGCTCTACTGGTTTCTGTAACTATTGCTGCCATAAAAAGAAGTTGAGTACCTCTTTAGGAGAAACAATTCCTTAGTTCTGAAATCCAGGAGGACCACATATGTGTCTTTCTTCAGGGGCATTCAATCAGCACAGTAGATAAAACTGGCAGCAGTTTTCTTCCTTAGATGCAGAAATGTTTAGGTGGACACATCTTCCGTCCACCTGCCAACAGCCTGAGGCCAGCACCCGAAGCATGTACCTGGTGAAAGCATTTCTTCTGGGACTACACTCAGGGGGTTTGGGCTGAGCTTCTTTCTAATCTATGCCCGGCAATGCGCTAAGGGTGACAGCAGCCCTACTAGAGCCCCTCCCCACAATCTCATGCAGTAGCTAAAACATCCTTCCCCAAAAAAGAGTACAATGATGATAGTATTTCTCAATATAGACAACTTGGATTTTCTCAATCTTATACCATGTATGAAATAAAAATGGCTTCAGAAACCATTACAATTTTTAATGATGTATAACACAATCCAAACACAACCTCTGTTCTATCTGCAAATGCAGCTTTAAGGTAAGTCAGCTAGACATTTTCCAGCCAGATGCCCCCTAAGCCCCTGGTATCTACATGAGAGAAGCTACTGCTGTTGTGACAAACAGCTATCTCCCATATCCATAGTAAATTTGGTTTGAGATCTGCTGAGTTTAAAAGTACCTGTGAGAATCCATAATGTCCAGTAACTATGGACATGTATGCCTCCCAATTTATTGGGGAAAAACTCAGGAGAAAAAAATCTCATTATGTGGAAGCTAAGAGTAGTGACTTGATGTCAGGATGTTCTCAGAAGTTTGTTAATAGCAAATACAGTGGTTATTTCCAGGACTGCTTTGAGGACCATGTTTCATTCCTCATTAACTAAGCTCGGTGTTCAGATCCACACACCCAGTGATGCTCAACCACATTCTGGAGGCTCCAAACAAAACTCAAAGGCATTTCAGCTATGCCATGTCCAAAGTAAAATGGTAAAGGATACAGACATAGTCAAATGAGACAGTGTACATGAAATTGCTTTGAAGATCCTCAAGAAACAGGAGTTTCTTCTCTCTTTCCTGGTTTCCTTATAGAAGAGCAGCCCACAGCAATATGACTAGAAGTTGAGTGGCCTACCGAGAGTCATACCCAGCACAGTGTCAGAGAGTAGTTATGCAATTAATGTTTAATTAATAATAATAATTAATAAAGACACACATAAATTAAACAGAATAAACATCCCAACAGACCTAGAAGAGGCTGAAAGAACTTTTACTCTCTAGGTAGAAGTGATTTCCAAAGGTGGGACATTCAGATTTTAGTCAATGGTCGCATTTCAACCTGGCCACATCCCAAGGTAACCGCTAGGGGCGTTGAGAGAGGGAAACAAATTTTCTTTCCTTTCAAGAAGAAAGCTAAACGTTCAAAGAAGGGGTGAGTGGGTGCGGCTTCTTTTAAACGGTGGTGAAATGCTATATCAGGTCATAAACCTGTGGGATAGTTTAGTGACTGAGTTTAAATGGATGCTTCTCATTGCCTTATGAGATCTGGAAAAGCCATAAAAATTCATGGCCTACTTGTGGCTGAGCTCTAATAAAGGAATAATCAGGCTTTAAGTAAGGGGTAATGGGAGGTACAGTAGGAGATTTACTGAAGCAGTAAGGCCTGCAGAGAGAAAGAGAGTAGGTTTTTCATGCCAATTACACTGACAGACAACAGAGCAAGACTTTCCTGACACACACTTGTAATCTTGTTCTGTTAAGTGACAAGACGGGGTCCTTAGTTCTTCCTTCTTTTGCACTTCCGGAATCAAAGCCTTGGATTTTCCTCAGGTCTCCCATTACCAAAGTTTGTAAACCTTCTGCAAGGTTCCAGTAGTAGACTACTTGGTAAGGTGGAAAGAACCTGGATTTCAGATTAGGAAGAACTTCAGTTCTTTGGGTGTTGAGTTTAAGAAGTTCTTTATAGATTTTGGATACTAGCTCTTTTGCAAATATCTTCTCCCATTCTGTCGGTTGTCTTTTCGTTTTGTTGACTGTTTCTTTTGCTGTGCAAAAGCTTTTTATCTTGATGAGGTCCCAATAGTTCATTTTTGCCCTTGCTTCCCTTGCCTTTGGCAATGTTTCTAGGAAGAAGTTGCTGCGGCTGAGGTTGAAGAGGTTGCTGCCTGTGTTCTCCTTTAGGATTTTGATGGACTCCTGTCTCACATTTAGGTCTTTCAACCATTTGGAGTCTATTTTTGTGTGTGGTGTAAGGAAACGGTCCAGTTTCATTCTTCTGCATGTGGCTGTCCAATTTTCCCAACACCATTTGTTGAAGAGACTGTCTTTTTGCCATTGGACATTCTTTCCTGCTTTGTCAAAGATTAGTTGACCATAGAGTTGAGGGTCCATTTCTGGGCTCTCTATTCTGTTCCACTGATCTATGTGTCTGTTTTTGTGCCAGTACCATGTCAAGAAATGGGCAGAAGACATGAACAGACATTTTTCCAAAGAAGACATCCAAATGGCCAACAGACACATGAAAAATTGCTCAACATCACTCGGAATCAGGGAAATCCAAATCAAAACCTCAATGAGCTATCACCTTCACACCAGTCAAAATGGCTAAAATTAACAAGTCAGGAAATGACAGATGTTGGCGGGGATGTGGAGAAAGGGGAACCCTCCTACACTGTTGGTGGGAATGCAAGCTGGTGCAGCCACCCTGGAAAACAGTATGGAGGTTCTTCAGAAAGTTGAAAATAGAGCTACCATATGATCCAGCAATTGCACTACTGGGTATTTACCCCAAAGATACAAATGTAGGGATCCGAAGGGGTACGTGCACCCCGATGTTTATAGCAGCAATGTCCACAATAGCTAAACTGTGGAGAGAGCCAAGATGTGCATCGACAGAGGAATGGATAAAGAAGAGGTGGTATATATATACAATGGAATATTATGCAGCCATCAAAAGGAATGAGATCTTGCCATTTGCAAAGACGTGGATGGAACTGGAGGGTATTATGCTGAGCAAAATAAGTTAATCAGAGAAAGACATGTATCATATGACCTCACTGATATGAGGAATTCTTAATCTCAGGAAACAAACTGAGGGTTGCTGGAGTGGTGGGGGGGTGGGAGGGATGGGGCAGCTGGGTGATAGACATTGGGGAGGGTATGTGCTATGGTGAGCACTGTGAATTGTGCAAGACTGTTGAATCATAGATCTGTACCTCTGAAACAAATAATACATTATATGTTAAAAAAAAAAAGAAGAAGAAGAAGATAGCAGGAGGGGAAGAATGAAGGGGGGGAAATCGGAGGGAGAGATGAACCATGAGAGACAATGGACTCTGAAAAACAAACTGAGGGTTCTAGAGGAGGGGGGTGGGAGGATGGGTTAGCCTGGTGATGGGTATTAAAGAGGGCACATTCTGCATGGAGCACTGGGTGTTATACGCAAATAACAAATCATGGAACACTACATCAAAAACTAATGATGTAATGTATGGTGATTAACATACTAAAAAAAACTAAAAAAAAAAAAAAAAAAAGGAAGAACTTCAGTTTAAATCCCAACTCGTCACTTACTAGGTGATTTTACTATTGCCCCTAATTATTCCTTCCCAATTATTCATCCCTGCTCATTGCCATGGGACTTGAGATGTCTCTCTACGGGAAAAGCACTCACTCCAATCCCCTTGACTTCAAGCTTGGCCATATGACTTGCTTTGGCCAATGAAATGTGAGTTGAAGTAATGTATGCCACAATCCAGAAGAGCTTTAAGAGTCTCTGGAAGGTTGGCCATTGCTCTTTTCTCTCTTTCATGAGAATAACATACCCCCAATACAGAGTGTTTTTCAGCTTGGGTTCTGAAATAAAGAAGACACATGGAGCTGAGCCAGAGCTGACATCAGGCACTGCACTGGACATTTAATATGATTAAGAATTAAAGTCTTGTTGTTCCAAGACACTGAGACATTGGAGGTGTTTGTTACCTCAGTATAATAATAATGAAAGCTGACTGAGACCCAGAGTGATTCTGGAAAAAAAACCCTTAACCCGACTGAGCTTTGTGTTCCCCAAAATGGTGACAATACACCCACTTGTATGATTGTGTAGAGATCAAATGAGATGCTAGCACTACACGTGACACAGAGAAGTTGTTTCATTAATGGCAGTTCTTATTATTCAAATTTGCTACTCAATTAGGGTGATAAAAGAGGTTAAGTTATTTTCTCAACATGAGCACTTCTGGTTAGCTATGTTTCAATGGGGAGTCCCTGGGCCAATGTGGCAATCAGTGGTAAATTGGACATTTATGACACTCTTCTTCCAGGACCAGGGAGAAAGAGTCTCTCAGATCTTTTCATTACAGCCTTCACAAGCTGTGAAAGATATAGCAGCAGGTTCACTTTCACCCCATTACACGTCCAGTCGATGGAACACTGCCTTTTCCTTACCTGGGGTGACAGTCAGGCAGCTGAAAGCTGCCTCCTAAGGCCCTCTGCACATGGCCACCCTGCTATGAAAGCTAGGGGACTGTGCTCATTGCAATCATAGTAATAGTTCCTCAAGCCCAGCCATTCATAGTTCAGAAAGCCTCCATAGTTTTCATTTTGATTTTCACAATAGCTCTATGAGTTTTTCGCTCACTCACTCATTTATTCAACTAAGAGAGTGCCAGCTATATGATCTCTGCCTCCATGGAGGTAGGTGTTACTGTGTTATTGCCAATTTATGAACTAGTGATTATGTTTATTCAGTAAATAATATTTTGCATCAACTGTGTGCTGGGCACTGAACAAGTCAATGAAGATACCCAAATGAACAAAGCCTAATCCCTACCCACAATTTGCTCACAGTTGCAAAGAGGATGCCGACATGTGAACTGCCATGTCTGAAAGGTTATAGCAGAAGTGTGACCGGAGAGACTGAACCAACTGTGTAGGGGATACAAGGGAGAGAGACAGAGTTTGCCTGAAGAATCCAGAAAGGCTGATTCTGAGAGATGACTGGGAATGTACCAGGTAGTTGAAAGCAGAGCAGAAGGAGCAGCGGTAGAAACAATGTAGGGGCTGGAAGGAGTATTTTTTGTGCCCAGCTGAAGCACTGGGTTGGTTAGAGCAATGAAGAGGGATGAAAGTCAGTAGGTAGGAAGTGCACTGTAAAGAAACTTAAGGTACAAAGGAGTTTACCTTTATTCTGCAGGCAATGGTGAGGTTTTACATAAAGTGTTACAGAGGACTATCATGATCACATTTTTTTAAAGACATCACTCTGGCAACAATATAAAGAGTCTATTGGAAGTAAATAAGACTAAAGGAAATCAGTTAAGAGGTTAATTCGAATCCAGAATTCTGAATTAATGTGCACTTACTCCAATATTGTATGTGTGCTATTACTGCTGAGGACTTGTACTCCTAGGGAGGCATCACTCCTACGTCCTCTGTCAACTCTGCCTTTCCTCTGGGAAAAGCAAACACTCCACAAATGATCCACTCATTTAGTTAATTATATTCTTTTATCAGTGGGACAATCACTTCCCAGATCTCTCAGATACTCTCTCTGTATGGCGATCCCTAGGTCAGGATCACCAGGATAACCAGCCCAGGCTTGATCATCCATGGCAAACTAACATGTGTTCTGAGCACCAAAAAGGCAGGGGCTTAAAAAAAAAAAAAATGTATTTTTAAATCATCATGGAAAAATCAGAACTTTGTTGGACTTGGCCACACTTACTTTGTAATCTACCTTTGTTTTCAATTGCATATAATGTGGAGAATAGCGACGGAGGTGGAGGTGGGACACTGTAATCTTTTCAGCACTTAAAGTCTTCCAAAGATCTCGGTCTGGCCCTGATGATACCCTCTTTTATCTGGTATTGCTGGTTGCCATAGGCATTTCCTTCCTTGGAACTCCTTTATAAAGAGTTTTTAGACACTGCAATTAATTGGATTCATCATTCACAGCAACCCCGAGGACATCACCTCTCCCCTTAGTGAGGTTGCACAAGGGAATATTGCGAGCAAAACTCTTACTAATCCAGGTTTGAACCAAGTTTACTTGAGCAACAGAATTGGAACCTCAGTATATCAGACTCTGATTCCCCAACAGCAGGATTAAACTGTGGTCCTCTATACTTTCAGTGCTGGAAGGTCGTGGTGATTATTGTAGGGCAGGCTTCTTAAGCTATAGGCAAACTACTCCAAACCAGAGCAAACCCAACACTCTTCCATCAGGTTGTGATTGGAGGCCCTTTTCTTCCAGGGGAAGGTCAACTCCATAAAGAGAGGCTCGGAGGAGTGAGCAGTTCCAGGAACAACGTAAGTTCTTGCCATTCCCAAAATGGTTCTCAAACACTGGGACAACCCAGTAGTCTACACTCCACTGTGGAACAGAAATCTGAAAGATGTATTCAGGGTCTCTAAGCCAGAGTAGTTCAAAATCACACTTTAAGATTTCTCTGTTAATTCAATTTTTCTTCTCTGGTCACAAGCAGTGAGGTTTCCAACAAAACTGCCTGACTAACTAAAGATATGCATTGAGCATTTACTAGGTGCTAGGTATATGCTAAGTATTCTATATACATTATTTCATTTATTCTTCATATCTATAGGGCAAATGCTATTATTATTATTATTATTCAACAGATAAGAAAACTGAGACACAATGATCTTGGGTAACTAGATCTAAGTCACATAGCAAGTAAATTTTGGAGCCCAGGAGGCAACTTAGGAAGCTGAACTCCAAAGCACCTTCTTGACCATTTTTGTTAGCTGTGTCTTCCTATGTAAGAGCTTAAGTCTTTTATCCCAATTTACAAATATTTGTAAACTGCAATCCCATCCTCAATTCATAGGTGAGGAAACAGAGGTGAGAGAGGGTCAGTGACTCGCCTCAGGTCCTATGACGAGTTGTGGCAGAGCTGGAAGTGGGATCCAAATCGCCACCTCCTTGATTTCTTAACTTGAAATCCTCACTTTAACCTAAACTCGTCCTAAGATTATTTTATCCTCTCAAGGGAAAGAAAACAGAGAGACAAAGGTGAGGAGGGGTAACATTTTTTGAGCTCTTTTTAAGCATTCAGTAGTTTGCTAGGTACTTTATGTCCAACATCCATTTATTTAAGCAACAATCTGTTGAGCTTGGTGTTACTGGTTCCACTTTCCAAATGAGAAAACAGAGGCTTACAGAAGTTAGGGAGCCCTGTCTGAGCTTACCCAGAGAGTAAGTGATGGAGCTGGGGCTCTAGACCCTATCTGTGTGAAGGTGACACCCAGGCTCCTCTGCCAAAAATCTAATAGTGGGCTTGCCCCTTGCAGGTGTGGATTTTATTCTGTACCTGCTTTTACCAGGTCTTCAATAGGATTAAGGAGTGAAATGAGTCTTGAATCAGCACAGGAAATCTTCCATCATCCTCTCACTAGATCCTGGCCACTGTGATTTAAATTGAATTTTTAAGCAGGTTCCCCAAGGCCTGGGGTCAAATGGCTTCTGATGTTCTGGAAAGATTTTTCCCCCTGCTTCTATTCCCTGACTTCTCACCTGGGCACAGCAGTGAGAAGCCTCACAATTTATTTAAAGGTCACCCACCAGAGAAAACATCTTCTAGACCTTGGTTTGAAATTGCTGGGTGAGCCAGGTCACACTTTCGGTACAGTGAATGTGTTAAATTATTTCCCAAGTATTTGGGGTTTAATACAGCAACAGAAGCCTCTCACCAGAAACCTTCCCCCTAACTTTGAAATTTGTGTGTACAGCAGAGAAATTTTTCTGGTTTTGATGCCCTTACACAAATTGTCAACATACTGTATCTTTTTTCACAGCTCTTTGATGTACTTGAAGGGGTTTTCTTCCTTGAACAAGAAGCCGCAACTCCAAATGTGTTTAAAACAGAAGCCCCTAAACATTTGAAGTTCAGTTCAGAATTCCTAAGCAGAAACTTGGCAAGAAGTCCTAACTTAAATTAGGAAAAAAACAAAACAAAGCAAAACAAAACCTTCTTCCATCCATGAAGTATCAAATGTATACTTCCCAATACAAAACAGATTTCACATCCATGTCATGCTGGTCTTCCGTTTACTCAATGCTTTTCCCCCACAGAACTTAGATTTTTTACTCATTTCAAAAGCACAGTAAAGACCATTTGGATGTCTCGCTCTCATCTCAAACTTGACAAGCCCGAGTCTTGACCTTTAATCTTTTTCTCCACCCAGTGCCCTCTGCTTTCTTCTTCATTTCTGCCAACAGCCTTAGACATTGATTCCCTCATGGGCAGGAAGGGTGCCTTAATTATCTTTATAGGCTTAGTACCTAGGCAGGGCTGGTAGAGAGGAGATGCTCAATAAACATTTGTTCCGTGAATAGATTTACAAGTTTTCTCGTCTTCCCTCTCCTTTACCCATGTACAACATCTCTTCAAAGTGCTTGCCATTTGAGTTGTACAATATGAGGGCCCAAGGGCCAAATATGACCCATCTGATCACGGTGCAGCCTATTTAAGACTTTTACGGGGAAAAAAGAACAACAACACATATAATCAGCCAGAAATAGAAACTAAGAGGCCAGTGGTTCCCAATAATTATGTGTCTGTGTGCAGACAAGGGTCACATTACAAGAAGTGAACCAGGAGTAATTGTCATTGACTCTAGGTATAATTTTAATCTGTGCATATTAAATTCCTGTGCAAGATCAAGATAAAGTCTGATGAATCATTCCAAAGGATTTCTTACCATATCATTAACATAAACTTCTTTTTTCTTTTTTGAGAGAGAGAGGCCAGGGTGGGGGGCAGGATGGAGGACAGAGGGAGAGAGAGAATCTTAAGCAGACTCCATGCTCAGCACAGAGCCCGATGCAGGGCTCGATCTCATAACCCTGAGATCATGACCTGAGCCGAAATCAAGAGTCAGACACTCACCCAACTGAGCCACCCAGGCATCCCTAACATAATTCTTAACAGTAGAATCCACAAAGCCCCTTTTCAAGTTCCTACCATGTTTTATACATGGAAGCTACTTACCAAAGTATCTCACTTGAGTCACATGGCCAAACTAAACCTAAGTCATTAGCCCTCTTTTAAACTAAAATTTATTATCAATAACAAATTAATAAGCTTCATGCAACTCTATTTCTGATTATGAGGTCCTCTGTAAAAAACACATGCCTTTACTTTTTTTCCTTCGGTTGTTTATCTCTTCCTTTTCTTTCAATATATGTCATTAATTTTATGGCTACCATTGTGGCTCAGACCTTTCTGTTCCACTAGATCAGAGGCTCTTAACGCAAGGTCTACAGTATAAAGAGAGACTGTGGGCTTCCTACAAGTAGAGCTAAGGGCCCAGAAGAAAGCAAGCAGCATTGATTTCAAGCTGGCATGAGTCTAGAGAAACCTTAAACACACTGATGAGAGTAAGCAGATGCTGGAAGAATGACACACAAAGGTTACTATGCACCAGGCTTAGTCCTAGGCACTGGGGAGAAAGCAATGAACAAACACCCTTCCCTCCTGGGCTTCCATTCTGATGGGGGCAACAAATGGCTAGTAAATAAATACATGCATATTATGTCAGCTGGTCCTGAGTACTATGGAGAAAAATGAAAAGAGATGAGGAAAGAGAGTTCTACAAAATTGCCATTTTCTGCAGAGTATTAGAGAAGGCCTCACTGAGCAGAGATTTGGTGGAAGTGAGAGAATGGCACATGCCACAATCTGGGGAAGAAGAGCCTTTGGGGCAGGGGAAACAATTTGTGTTATAAATTCAGTCAAAAACTTTCAGAGATTATATAGGCCCTTAGAGTTAATCTGTTACAAACCTGCTCCTTTGCCCCCCAACACTGCATTGATGAGGAGAGTGAATCCTAAGGGTTTAACAGGCAATAAAGGTCATGCTTCTAACAAGCGATGAATGAAGACTTGGACTAACATCCCTTTATCTTCCTACCACATTTCTCTACCCACCTCGCCCAGTCCTTTCCAATACTGTGCCAACATAAGGTGAGAGCGACACACATTTAGTGCTTCAAGCCAGAGCTCTGGCTGTATTATTGTAATATACCGATGATATTAATGACCCACCTGATATTCCTCCCCCATCTGAGCCCCATCTACCTGCCCAGAATTCTTCTCACACTGCCAATGGTGACTTAGCTATGTGGCTATACATGAGGCCTTCCAAATACCCAGTTTTGGCATCTTCCGCTCCCACTTAGACTCCTATGCAGGACAAAAAAAAAAAAAAAAAAAAGAGTTCCCTCCACCAAAAGAGATTTACTGCCACCACACCATTAAAAAGTTTTGTTTCCTTTTCATTTATTTGCTCAGTACTTCATATGAGAAGATCTTGACTTATCCTTTTTCAATAATTGAGCTTAGCAACCAGCTCAAGACACTTTGGGATTTATTTTCAAATTTTCAAATTTATTTCTAATGAAAAGCAGAGTTGACAGATAGAGAGCAAGAGGGGATGATCCAACTTAGCCACAAAAGTAAATTTTAGCTCTTTGCTTCTACCGTAAAGAAAGACTAGAAAGCTTGGAAAAATCTTCCTATAGCTTGATGTTTCATTTAAATTCTGAAAATGATAAGCTAGCTTCAAGACTCAACCTAGTTACTACTTCTTTCAGGAAACCCTCTGTGAACAAACCCACTCCCCAAATCTGTGCTCCTATGGTATTCCATACATACCTTCAAGATAGCACTAACCATACAGTATTCTGATAATCGTTTTACATGTCTCTCCTTTCCCACCAGGTTCTCAGTACCCATCACAGTGGGGAGGTAGGAAGTATTTGATGCACATAGTTTCCAAACTAACTGAAGACACAAAGTATAGCAAAACATTTCTTTGCTGCTAATTGGTTAAGAGTAACCTAAAGACAAATAGCTTGGGTGTCAAAACTAGGTTTCTATGCATACTGCTGGTTTATGAGGACACCAGAGAAGAATGTTCTAAATTGAGACTGAAAATGTATGATGCTCACTTAACTACACACACATTACACCTCAAGCCTGGACAAATAAAAATAAGCATTTCATGGATCTACAACAATTTTCATAAAAGTTTATATGGGCACTCCTGGTTCTAGGTACATTCGTTTTACATATTTGATACAGCACATAATTTTACTTAGAGCTTTAAGTGAAATAATACAGTAATGTAACGTGTGGCAAGTACCATAACAGGTGGGCACCATACTACCTGGGGCCCTAACTGCCCGTGAATGACAATATTCCGGTGTCTACCGTCCGCCCCCTCTAGTTTCTCCGTTGCCCACCAAGTGAGACGAATTTGTGCTGTTTGCATTTTTCTGCGTTGCAGTTTCCTTTCTCTATATTAGCTGCTTGTGATTCCATAGCTACACAAGAGCCTGCGGTACATAATTCAGGGTTAACGATTTTTAATTTATTTAAGCAGAGAAAGAAAACCCTATGAGGAGATGTGACCCATAGCCAACACCCCTGTGGCAGTATCAGGGAAGCTGATTTATCATCTCCAACTCTTTCTCTACTCACTCCACCTCTCACCCTAGATACTTATTACATGAGTTCAGCTTTAAGTAACTATAGAGTAGAGGTAGTGATAGCCCCCTAGAGTAGTTGAAATAGCCTAAACCTCTTCCATGGCATTGCTCTATTGGAAAACTGCTTTTGACATATTTGGTTTTGGCTGGCACAATTTTCAAAGAATTCAGCCACCAGTCCTGTCAAGGAATGGTTGTACCCCTGAGCTTTTGATCTCCAATGCATAGGACACCAGAAGTATACTTGAATATTTTTTGAGCACCCACTATATGCTCGAACTTGTGCATGTATAAAATCATATAGTAGCCTAAACATGGGATTATAATTATGAGTTCTTTTGGAGTAACTTAAAGTGTGGGAGATCCAAATGAATGCTTGGCCACCTCTCAGAGGGGCTGAACTGTGGCTGAACAACATTTTCCAGGAAACTTTTGGGTGAGGGCAGAAGAATCAGGTGCTTTTCACACTGACTGCATTTACCCAGATCATCTATTTCACAAAGTTTTCAGTTTCACCTTAAATCATCCTTCTACTCAAGCGTTGGACTTTCCATTATGAAGTTAAATGACATCCTTCTAGTTTGAGATTTTTTTATATCTAATGTTGTTAGAAAACAGAGTCTTTCGGGCACCTGGGTGGCTCAGATGGTTAAGCGTCTGCCTTCGGCTCAGGTCATGATCTCAGGGTCCTGGGATCGAGTCCCACATCGGGTTCCCTGCTCAGTGCAGAGCCTGCTTCTCCCTCTCCCTCTGCCACTCCCTCTGCTTGTGCTCTTCTGTCTATCTCTCTGTCAAATAAATAAATAAAATCTTTAAAAAAAAAAAAAAGAAAGAAAACATAGTCTTTCTTATTCCTTCAAGATCTGTGTCATCAGCAACTTTAACAAATGAGTCATAACCTACCTCTTAACAAAAAAGATGTTGGCCCAGGCCAGCTCAAGGACCCGCAGCTTCACCATTTCATCAGAGATGCCCCTCCCAACAGCCACTACAATACTCTTGGGGGCTATCCATTATACATCCACCAAATTGAAAATCATTGAGCTCTGTTTTCATCCTCACTCTAGGATTTTACAAAGCACCTAGGTCAAATATTCTACTATTGTGACTACAGAACTTTAGAAGTGGCCCAGTTTTTATCTGCAAAATGAAACGGAGGTGATATGGCATAATGTATTCTTAGAGATTACTGCTACGCCCAGGGATCACCATACCTTTTTTAATGGCTTACAATTTTTCTTTTAATCTATTTAAACATCAGAAGCATCCTCAAGCATTCTAAAGCTTTTGGAAATCAAGCTATTGGCTCGGTCACCTAGTACCTCTGTGCTGTGCACATTCCTCAAAAGTGGCTGACAGCGTCTCAGCAATCTCATCCGCAGTCTTGCCCAGCTCAGCCGTCAGGCAGGCCTGCAGTTCCATCTGGGCAGAGGGCTCCATGTCCTTTCTAGAAAGCTAATATTCCTTTGGAATCACTTTATCTTGATTGGGCTTCCAGATCCTCCCCTTAATGTTTATTCCTCTCTTTTCTGACTTTTTTTTTTTTAAACTACTGATTTGGAAAGAAGTTGAGGGAGCATTTTATGATTTATTCAGTTGACACCTTACTCTTTAAAAAAAAAAAAGAATAAATGACACCAAAACTAATGTACCTAAAAAACAAGGTGATTCCACTAATCCAGACAAGGGAACTTATTTGAGTAAGAAGATGGGAAGGGGAATATATTTTTAGAGAGAGTACTTCCATTTGCAAGAAAATTCCCTCTACAGTTAGTTGGTGAACCTGTCAACGTAACAAGAAGGGTGGAGGCCGTCCCTCCCAAGATGATCTGAGGAATAATGGTAAGCAACCAGGTAGCTGATGCAGTGTGAGAAGGCCTGTCGTCCACGCTTCTTCCTCCTCGGAAGGATCTGCCCTGTTCATCTGTCAGTTCAGCAGAAGCCTGGCGGTAAGTCAATATGTTCCCCTTGAGACAAGGAAAATTCCGTAGGTCAGACTTGCTAGGCCAGTAGACTACAAAAAGCGCCGAGTGCATACAAATGCTGTAGTAAATTAAGATAATGATATTGGCTGTTTATTGTAGATAAAACATAAATCTGTAATAGAAGCATCTAGGAGATTCCAGCGCCCAGTGTATCAACATCAGAAAGAGCAGTTATGATTGTTGTCAAGGGAAGAAAAAAAAAAAAAATCCAGGGCCTGACTAACATTTAGAGATATAAAGCTTTCATATCCTTCAGTCTTCTTTCCTTTGTGATTTCCACAGGATTTTCATTTCCAGAGATATTATACTACTTGCTTTCAAAGGAATTCAATATTTTCATTCAGAAAAGTAATTTCACAGAAAGTAACACAGAGTGATGTCCTGGGTATTCATTTTCAGAGCCAATCTTACAAAGTCAATTTGTGCTGCTAGGAGCTGGGGCAACATAAAAAGGTGCAGACCCTGTGTATCTGGGTTTCCATGGTCTTCCACTTCCTTCCTGTTTCCCCCCCATGCAGAATGCCTTGGACACCCCATAAGCATTTGAAAAGGACTGTCTGGCGTTAAAAACAAAACGCACTGCCGACTCCCTTAATAACACCCGCCGTAACCCAAAGACATTGATCCCAAGCCCAGGACTAGATTATGGCTTCGTCCCTTCTGCCCTGTAGTAAAAGTCATATCGCCATCACCATCTCAATCATTCTGTTTATTTTCTCCACGTTGTTTGAGAAATTAGAGGAGAAAGCAGCAAGTCTAAGGTGAAAGACGAGGAGATGAGTTACTTGCTCGGGCACTTCTGTGCAGATAAAAAGCTAATCCTGATAAAACCAAGACTGAAATCCTTCCAGCCCACATAAAGTCAAGGTCAGACAACGTTACCCAATCAAGTTGAAAGCTGATCGGTTTTCTGAAGTGAGTCAGAGCCTGACAGAAGGACAGAGGTAGACGGAGGAAGGATGGGGGGGGGGGGGGAGGGAAGAGCGGAGAAAGGAGAAGAAAAGCACCCGGATAGAGGTGAACAGATGGACTGACGGGGGAATGGGAGACAGAGATGGGGGGGTGGGGAAAGGTGTTCCTTTTCCTATTCCTGCTTCTTGACATATTTGAGGATCAAAAGGAATAAAAAAAAATCTTCAAGTTTCTCATCAGGCATTGGGATGATGGAAGCACACAAGGTCCAGCTGCCAATGGGTGTTTTTCCTAGGGTTTTTTCAAGTCAGCCGCATGCCCTAACCTTGAGGACATTGTTTATTCCTGGTGGAAAGATAAGCCAGCCAGACCCGCCCCCCCACCCCCCCACCGGAGCAGAGTGGGCATTACCAGGGAACAAAGAAAGAGTGCTGTACAGCAACAAGCATTTGGTTTTGATTAGAGGATATTCAGGGACTGTGCAAGTTCTATTAAAATAAGCACAAAACCATTTTAAAGGGCTTTTTCTTTTCTTTCTCTTTCCCCCCTCGGTTTATATTGTTAATCTTTCTTCCTGGACGGCTCCTCACAAATGCCTTTTGTTTTCTTGTGTGATTCTACGTGCCAGGACTCTAAGAAGGGAGGACGGAGGTCCTGTTTTGGCATGCTTTCAAGTCTCTTCCATAGGAGATGAAGGCTTGTTGCTGTGCCTTCAAGGGTATAAATTTAGAGGCCGCCAAACCATCCGGAGGTAATTCAAATGCTGGTAAATGTTGGAATCCACCCTGGCCCCCTGCTCATATGAATACCCTGGCACTTACCCCACTCAGAGGAAACGAAACCAATTTGGGAAAGCGAAGAGAGAATAAACATGCAATTAAAATGGTCATTTCTCCTGGTTTCTTCCTTTAGTTCTTTTTTTAACACTGCATCCCATTCTATAATCTGATGATGAATCGGGCCTGGTTAATTATAACAACATACAAAAGATCGCTGTCTTTTCCCCACAGTGACTATACTAGCTTTGAATATTTGGGGGGTGGGGGGACGTTGGGGTGGGGCGCAGGGGGTGACAAGGAATGGAGAGGTGGATAAACTTCCAGTGAAGCCATCATTTTGGAAGAGCCGCTATTTTTATATTGTTTGCAAACCCTTTGCCACAGTGAACATTACAGAAATGGCACTTTTCCTGTCAATTTATCTATCTTCCTCCTTTATACATAGATAAATAAAAATGAATCTTTCCAAAGGCCGCATGCATGCCACTTCTATATATTCTCCAGATAGCTTATTTTTATTCAGCTTAAAGCATAACCTATCATTTGTATTCAAGATTCCATCCAGCCTCTCTCTCTCTCTCCAAGCAAGTCTTCAAGAAGCCCTGCTGCCCTGCTTTGTTCCAGAGACTCTGCTAAAGGCCAAAAGATGGAGATAGCACACCCATCTGGTTTGTTTTCACATCCTAAGAGAAGGGCTTGAGAGAGCCCCCTCCAGTGGAAGGAACAAGGTGGTTGGGGATAAGCATTGTCAGTCTTCTCTTTGTTTGTCTGTGATTAGCTTCTTGTGCTCCTCTCAGGAAGACTCTTAATATCCATGGGGAAATAACACCACTAAATGAAGCTCACCCAGCAAACGGGAGAATTCGTGTCGGTGCTTTGAAAGACTTACACCTAAAGATTCCATTTCAGCGTCAAAAAACAAAAACAAAAACTAAAACAAAAAACACAGAAGCATCTCACTTCTCCCTTCGTCCTTTTTTGTTGTCATTGTTGTTCCCCTGTCCCCCTCTACTTAATTCTAAACAGGGTGTGAATTTTATATGTATCAACCTGAAAGCATCTGCTAGAAAGTAACAGCCAACCTGTGTATGAAATAGGAATAGATTCCATGTCAGAACAAAATTAAGATCTTGATGCCTCACCGTTTCCATAATATTACCATCATGCCTGGTGAATAAATACCACAGGAATACCAAACAGCGGCCGAGCCAAAATGAATATTGAAATTTATAAAATGGCCAGTGTCCAAAGCAGTAATGCTCACAGGGAAGTGTTTTGACATCTGAGATAACCTCCATTTTCCTTCGGAGCCGGGGACGCCTGATTTGGTGGGACTGATGTGAACAAATGCAGTATTACAATGAATTTCAAACTGTTTTCTTCTTTCTTTTTTTTTACCCCTTCAATTTTTACAATTACCCATCACCCCAAGAGTAGAATAAGAAGGGGCTTAAAGCACAAAATTTGAAGTCAGATAATTCGGGGCTAGAATCCCTGTCTCTCACTCTCTAAATGTGTAGCTTTAGGAACCTGAAATAATCTTTCTGAGCTTCAGCTAGTATCTATAGAGAAACCAACATACCCATTCGTACAGGGCAGTGGTGAGGATTAAATAATAATATGCATTATCGATGACATAAAAAGTAATGATAATTATCATAGCTAACATTTATTGCATACTTTAAAATGTATCAGTCACTGTTTTAAGAGTCTTACACATATTAGCTTATTAACTATGAGATAGGGTTATTGGAAGATTACATGAGTTAATTCACGTAAATGAAGAATTATGTGTATGCCTAGCACATGGTAAATGCACTATAAATGGTAATTATAATGATAATAATGTAATCCCCACAACAACCCTCCAAAAATGGAATTGTGATGAGGCCTTTTACCCAGATGAGAAAATGGAGGTACAGAAATGGGAAGCGACTTATCCATTGTTGCGGATTAGCAAACAGTGGAAAGATTCAGAGAGTCTGGCCCCAAAGCCGGTAATGTTAACCACTGTGTTATATGTAAAAGCTCTTGATGTAATATAAAATGTGATATATAGAGATACGTATTATGTATTTTTGTGCCTCTATGTATGTGTATAATATATACATAAACATACAGCTGATTTCCCATATTAAACAATGGAACATTCTGAATAAGTTTCTACTACCAAGTCCAACCCCGCAAGTCACGAATGAAAGTTGTGACTGGTGCCTGGCCCGATTTATATTCCAAAATCATCATATTCCCTTCGCAGTACCATTCCTGCCCAGATTTTCCCTTCTAGCTGATGGGGGTTGTTCGGCTGGGCTTTGTGTGAGTTACAAAGCAGCAACAATTACATGAGGGAGTCCAGGAGCATGTTAACCACAAAAAAACAGTTGTCATAAACACTGCGCATCTTAATGCAGTGCTTCAGTCTTTACGTAAGATTAATTAAAGAGCAGATGTTCTGTCATACCCTGCGTTAGGTATGGTTATCTTTGAGATTCCAGCTCCTCTGTTTGCGGGGTTTTAATTTGCATCGTTATGCATTTTGAGCCTGGGGCATGAGTAGTCAAGTGGTAAACATTAGCTATACCGCACTGTATTTCCAAATGCACCTTCACTATTAGGCTGACTAATAGAATTCAATTCTATTTTCAGCCGAATCCTCTCAATTTTCATTTGCTTTTGACACGTTACATGGCAGGAGGAAAGAGCAAGGGAAAATGAAGGGGAGAGGCAGTCCCTGCCCTGAGCACCGTCCTCAAGTCAGCAAGACGGCCCCCTTCTGTTGGGTTTTGACCACGCACGCAGAATGGCCCCCAACATCGCCTTCTTTGCACACAGCTGTGATAGCTCTGAAATTTCCCCTCCCATCCTTTTCTTAGAGGTTGACACTCTAGGTAGAGCATGAGGTCTCTTCTGTGTTGTTAGGAATTGGAGGCACTTTAAGTGAATGCTAGTTTTCAAAAATGCAACTCCCGAAAACTGATGTCAAAAAAAATTTCAGGCCATGATCAAAGTATGATATGAATTAATTTGTCATTATAACACAACCCCACTTGCCAGGCATTTCAGGCCAGGGTTTGGGAAAGGCAGCAGATATCTGGGTTGACAATTTCATTTAAAGGACAGAAAGCTTTCTGCTTTCTTTTCATTGGTATCTTGATTTAATGAACACACAAACAGACCATCGCCATATGCTCCAAACACCAGCTTGCTGTTCTTCAAGAAGCAGCTTGGGAAAATGCCAAGGCAAGAAGCTTGGAAGAAACTTGAAAAGGCTTCAAGACATATCTTTGTAGCCTGGGATAGCAAATGCACCAGTGATTAATTACGCCGGGGTTGGACGTGAATAGGAATGCCAATAAGGCGTTCCTAGCACTGCGATGGTGGGCATGTTGGCCTGATAATAGAATCCTTCCTGTTTTGATTTCCCTGGTTTCCTTCCTTTTGGTAACACATTCACATGCGGGTCAGAGATAGAAGATGGCAATGTCATGCTGTTTCTCATTACAGAATCATTAGATCAGGTGTGACCACAATCAAGGAAGAAGTGTTCCTAGGAAATAGGAACTCCAGGATTTGTGCCAGAGAATTCCTGTCTGAAGAGACATCCATGACTGTATCTTCCTGCAGAAATCCTCCACTACCTCCCCCCAGAAATACTCAAAAAACAGTGTAGGGGGCAACTTTCCCCAGCTGGCAACATCACTTATAGAATCTCCCCTAGATGACTTTGAAAAATGATTCCCCTTTTTCGGAATCCAGAGTTGGAGTTTGCTAAGGTTTTTAGAGCAAGAAAGGTCATTTTCTTTCTCTTTCTTAGAAGAAGATGGAAAAGTAGGAGAGGAATAGGAAGGAAAGGCTTTATCCAGAGCAGAAGGCTTAATTGAACCTAATAATAGGGAAGAACTTGTCTTGATGATAGAATTTCAAGTACCAGAATTCAGAAAAGCTTGTTTGAACATGATCATTTCAACACAAGTCTTGAGGCTTGTGTAATCTACTTCTAAATTCACCTTGTAGGTTTCATCCAATCTGTATTTCCCCATCTGATGATCGGCCCATGTGCATATCGAATGGCTTCTGTCACCTACAAAACATATTCTAGGAATCCTTCCTCTTTCAACGTGGTCCTTAATCACCTGACCCTGACATAGAGAGCCGGACTCAGCTTCCATCTTTCCCCCTGCACCTGACATTGCTCTTATCACACCACTTGTAACAGGCTCAAGGGCTTCAGCACCTTTGTTCCCTTTCTCTGAAATTCCCTTCACCACATTGTCTTTCTAGGAAAAGTTCTGGCTACATCCTTTACTTATGTCTTCTGGGATCTTGTCCCAGATTTCTTGCTAACACTTTTGTATCTTTCCTTCAATGTCCCAACAACACCTCAAACCAAACATAGTTATGGCTTAACTCATCTTTCCTTCCAAATATCCTCCAGTTTGTAATCCCCAATCCCTGTTAATGGCACTTAAGGTGCCACTAACCATAAGGTCACTAACACTCAAAATACTGATTTTACATTTGCCCATTCCTTCTCTTCTAACACCCTGGTAGCCAGTCACTGGATGTTTGATGCGTCCACTTCCAGAATCACTCTCATATCCAAAAATCTTTATACCCTACCTAAATTGTCTCCTAGGCTTTCCCTCTCTGTTGTCCCTTCCCGACTTCACGAATTCGTTTTATTTCACATAGCCTAATGTTATAATCATCTAGTTGATCTTGTTGCTTTCCAGTCTTTCTCTTTCTCTATCTATTTTGCCTTGAGCTACAGGATTAAATTGTGATACTTGAAGTATTCATTCATTCATTTGATACTTATGAGCATATGTGCCAGGAACCAGGATATACACCCCTTAAGAACAGAATTCCCATATCTACTTAAAGTGTCAATCAGTGATTGGTACTTAGTCACTTTTAAATACATGGGTATTAAGTAAGTAAATAAGTGAATAAATGAATGAGGTAGGGCTTACAGTCTAGTTAGGGAGAAGAGGTGTAATATCATCAGAAGCTACATAATAAGATACTATGGACTACTTCAGGAAAATCTGTAATTCATTGCCAAATGAAAGATACTAGCATTCTGGACTAATGTAGTCAGAGAAACCCTTAGAGAAGGTAAGGGAGAAGAAAGAGAATCAAGATTTACTGTGCAAATATTACACATTCAGCCCTATACTAGGTGAATTGCTTGCATTCTTTTATCTAATCCTTAAAACAACCCTATGAGTAAGCCCATCCTATAGATAAATCAACAGAGGTTCACGGAGGTTAAAAACCTTGCCCAAGGCCATCTAGTTAGAAAACGTTACAACTGAAGTTTGAAGAAAGGAGTGGGTGGTTCCAACGTGTACATCCTCCCACAGGGCTAAGCTAGAAAAGAAAGGTAGGTGTGAAAACATTTCAAAGAAGACTAGATAAGCCTAGGTTATAGGTTTGACGTGGCAGACCTCAGTAAGGAGGAGTCAAATTTTACCCTTAAATTTTGGATCAGAATACCTAGGAAGAATGCAAGAAGTGTGAAAGGGGTGCCACTTTCAATCAGAAAGGAATTTACTGATAGACATAGTAAGTTTGATGGGAAACTCTTGCCACTAAGTCTAGGTCCCATATACTTGGTTAAGGTTTTCAGGTTTCACAGTACCTCCAGGACATTGGATAAAAGCAACTCTTTAAAGAAATAAAAAATGACCCTCAGAACCATGAATTTACTTTCTAAGGTTTTTTGGTGTTCCTGGTTAGACCGTGGTCTGAATGATCAGTATGGTTGGTAAGAACAAGTTTGAAGAGGTTAGGGGTGGTATAATGAGATCACATAAAGCCGGGCAGAACTTCATATTAAACTTGGGACAGTGTTCCATCCAGTATCCGAATTTTGTCCTAGGCACTGCAAATCTGCTCTTCTAGATTCTGCTCACCACTTGCAGCAACAAGAACCTCATTCCATTGTTAGAATAACCTAAGAGAAAACTGCTTTTTTTTATAATCACAATCTGCCCTCCAGGACATTCATCTATACTAGTCCCATCTCTGCTAATCCTTTGAAACATAATACCCCTTCCTATATTTCATTACAGCCTTTGTATCTCCCTACAATCTTTTCTTTTCCAGGCTAAAATGATAGGGCTTGTTCAAAGGGCGAAAGAACAACCTTTAACACACACAGTAAACT
Organism: Halichoerus grypus; assembly: GCF_964656455.1. Taxonomy (NCBI): domain Eukaryota; kingdom Metazoa; phylum Chordata; class Mammalia; order Carnivora; family Phocidae; genus Halichoerus; species Halichoerus grypus. The sequence goes on along the minus strand of NC_135725.1, from coordinate 68,536,112 downwards.
TACTGTGTATTTTTATCTGACCGATTACCTCTACACTGCAAATGAGGACATGGAGTATTAAGTAAGGTCAACAATATATCCAAGCTCACAAGACTTACAAGCAAAGGAGCAAGAATTTGAACTCAGGTCTGCATGATACCCAAACTCCTATTTTTTCTATTACAAATCACTGTTTTCAACTTTCTCATTGGATATTTATTTATAGATAATCTCTTCCCCTTCTAAATTTTAAGTGACTCGAAGAACACTTAAATAAATTGGACAGTCATATATACCTATGATTCATAGATATATATGATGACAAAAACATATTTTTAAGGAAGGAAGATAATTATGCCTGATATCAACCACAAGAAAAGCTATTACACTCCATTTAAGCATTACATTTAGCTGTGAGCTTCCTAGCACTAAGAGCAAAAAGAGAAGTAAAACTATAGTTTCAAAGTTCTCACCACAGGACCTTAAAAAAAAACAAACAAAACCAAAACTAACCAGTTCATGAGAAAGAGAAATGTTTTCCTGGCACTGCATTCTAAAATGAATTCTAAAAAGCATTTATCACATATCTGTAAGAAGAATCATCACTTAGATGTTGAGTAAAACAACAGATGATGTCTTCAAAGTGGCTTTACAGAAGATAAAACAAGAGTCTTCACACAGCTATTTCTTGTAGAGATTCTTATTAAAGCAAAGAGGAAAATACTAAATTGCTACTCAGTGAAGGCAATTCTAAATGGACAAAACCACCATAATCCACAAGCATGCATATAAGAACAGAGCCCAGAAAAACTAAGGAATGGGCTCCTGTTACTGATCCAGACTGAGTTAGAACCTGTGAGAAGTTTACCCTGCTCTGGCCAGGAGCTATAGAAAAGAAATGTCCTCACATACGTGCTTTGATAATCTCATTTTCTGCTGGTTTGAATGTTTCCATTACCTGGCCTTTTAGTTTGGATGTCCAAATGGTTACTAGTCCTGCTTTTTCTCTGTATCATATTTTCCAAGTTCCCAATTTCAACTCTTGGCACTGCATTTCTAAGAATGGATCTTCTCCCAAAAGACCCTTCTTCTTGATGAGCCCTAGGATCCTCCTTCTTCAGGTTCTGCTCCAGCCAGAGACATAGGCAATCCAGTAGGCGCATGGTCAGCAAATCCCTTAGAGAATTTCTCAAAAAGCAATCAATTCAACAGTGCTCTGGGAGAGAACTATAGCAATCAATTCCAGACTGAGTTTTCTGGCAGCTCTAAGGGTGCAGTTCCTCTTTGTGGCTGAACGAAGCAAATTCCATCGGCTTTTGATATGAGACATTCCAGTGGCACAACTGACATTCTGTTAGGGTAATTGTGGAATCTGACTTATACTTTCCCAGATGAAGGGGCAAGGTAGGCTGTGAAAATGTTTGCAGATACAATCAAAATTTTCTTAAAAAGAAGATTTAGATCTGCTTAAGAGCTTGGATAAATCTCTTGACTTCAGGACATGGGAGAGATTTTTTCCCCCTAACTGCCTTTGTTCTTGTTTTAGTTGAAAAACATTAACAAAATTAGAAATAAAATCAGAAACTCACCTACTGTCCACCATCCACCCATCCCCATCAAATTGATCCTGTGTCCATGTCCATATAAAAACATAATTTTTAAATTACAATTATTGCATAGGCATATTTTATATTCTGGGGTTTTTCCACTCAGCTTTATAAACACTCTTCCTACGATGGTTACCACATGGTTTTTATAATTATCACTTTTGATGGGAGTTACACTTCCATTAAGCAACTGCATTATGATTGAATTAACCATTTCACTACATAGACATTTAAATTGTCCTTTTATATGAGTCATTTCCACATGACAAATTCAAAGAAGTCATTTATTTATTTATTTATTTATTGAGAGAGAGAGAGAGAAAGTGCGTGAGTGTGGTGGGGGAAGAGGCAGAGGGAAAGGGAGAGAAAGTATCCCAAGCAGGCTCCACACGCAGCGTGACGCCCAACTTGGGGCTCAATCTCACAACCCTGAGATCATGACCTGAGCTGAAATCAAGAGTCAGATGCTTGACCGATTGAGCCACCCAGGCACCCCAAAAGGAGTCATATTTCTAAACCAAACTATCTAAAAAAAAGATACTTTACATCTTTTCAAACTCCATTTTCACAATGATAAATTCCTATTTACACATTCATCAGCAACATATGAAAATACCATTTTCATCACAGCCATGCCAACACTGGGGATCTGTATTTCTTTAATATTAATCTAAAAGGTATAGGATGTCATATGTGCATGTATCTGGTTAAGTGGCCTGGAAATTTGTAACAATTGTCATAATAATAGGTGTAACAGTGATATTGCCAATCAACCAGCTCTTCCCTTCTTCCTTGCTACAGAGCCCAGATTTTGTCCTGGTTTCTATCCATCCTCCATGTGATTCAGAAATAAATACTGATTAGTCAAGGGCAATCTTTAAAATCCTGTTTTGGTGCTAATGAAACTTGGGAAGCCCACCCCAGAGCTTCTGGGAAGGGTTTCTTTACTCCTAAAAAAGATAAAACAACTGAACATACTCGATACTCTGTACAAACTTATTACCATTATATCATGTAACTTTTGAATATACTTTTCTGACTATATTCTTAATGTTTTATATTATAAAAACAAAATGACATGCAAAAAACTCTTGAAATTTACTTAGTAGTTTTTTTTTAAATCACAGGGATGTTGGCATTATAGTTTTCAGTTTATACACACACACACACACACACACACACACACACACACAGTTGACCCTTGAACAACATAGGGGTTAGGTGCACTGATACCCCCTGCCCACAGTCAGAAATCTGCACATAACCTTTGACTCCCCCAAAACTTAACTACTAATAGCCTACTGTTGACCAGAAGTCTTACCAATAACATAAATAGCTGATTAACACATATTTTGTATGTTATATGTATCATATGCTGCATTCTTACAATAAAGTAAGCTAGAGAAAAGAAAATGTTATTCAGAAAATCATGAGAAAGAGAAAATACACTTAATAGTACCGTAAAAAAAAAAAAATCCAGGTATAAGTGGACCTGTGCAGTTCACACCCATGCTGTTCAAGGGTCAACTGTGTGTGTGTGTGTGTGTGTGTGTGTGTGTGTGTGTGTGTATGTGTGTGTATATATATATATATATATAATATCAGTAATTAGAAATCAAGATGTTCACTTTAAGGAAAAAAATGCAAACATAAAGTAAAATGAGGTAGTATAATATTGGATTTGAATTGGAAACATCAACGAAAACTTATGACTATATAGATTATATATGTTTTCATGTGAATATATACCCTAGCTCTTTCCACTAAAAGAAGATAGAAGGAATGATAAATCATCATCAGTAAACACACCCAGCAACATATCTTGGTTTTTAAATACCAGTCCCCACCTAAGGGAACAATGGCTTCTTGCAGAAATGGCTAATCTGTGTCCGGGACAAAAAAGGACAAGGTTAATCTTAGGGATACTGTCAAGAGCACAGAGAAACCAACTTGAAGGAGTTCCAACTAGCAAAATCTAGGACAATTTAAGTATCAAAAAGAGTAACCACTATAATTGATAACATAATTAAATGTATGAATCCATAGTAACATTTAAGTAAAAGCAGAGGTGTCTCTCCTTACAGAAAAACACAATAGATGTGAAAGGAATGATAGAATTAGAACCTTGCTATTTTATAACACCCAATGTAATTAATAATCAATTCAAGTAAGTATTATCAATGGATGCTAAAATCATTAGCTGAGGAAGAATATGATGACCAAGTATTGGCCTCTTCCCTGAGATTAATTACTTAACTCTGAAAGGAATATATACCTTTGTAATGGGGAGATAGGACTGTCATCACCTTAACCAAGTGATCAAACTTAATATCATCAATAGTAGGACATCTTGACATTGTGTCTGATATGCTGCAACATGCAGTACATGGCTTTACCCATAAAGTTATCTTGCCAAAAATAATCTAAATCTACCCAAGGCACTAGGCCTGATAACTGGATATACAGTGAATAGAGAAAAAAATTAGATGACACCATAGGAAACAATCAGATAAATACAGAATGTGGTACTTATTACAAGGCCTGAATTCTTCAAACATCAGTGTCATAAAAAATAAAAAGGTAGGGGTATTGTTCTGGATTAAAAGAGACTAAAGACTCATAAACAAATGCAATGGCACATAATCACTGGATCCTAGATTTAAAAAACAGATATAAAGGATATTTGGGGGCCAATGGAGAATTTGAATATGTATTAGATTTGAAATGATATTATGGAATTAGTGTTAATCCCCTTAAGTCTGACGATTGTATTGTCTTTATGTAGGGTATTATCCTTATTCTGAGGACATACATGCTGAAGTATTTAGAAGGAAGAGTCATGATATCTGCAACTTAATTTCAAATGGTTTGGCCAAAAAGACTATACTTTCAATTTTTCTGTATTCTTGAAAATTTTCAAAGTAAAAGGTTCATGAAGTAGAGGAGAGAAAAATAAGGGAAAAAAAAACCAATCTTTCTTCCTCTACTAGATTTTATCATTTAGTTGCCATAATCAGGAGAACTCATAGTGATATATCAAGAAGAGCATAGAAAACTACAAACAGAATAGAACCTGGTCCTTGATTTTTTTTTTTTTAAGATTTTATTTATTTATTTGCCAGAGAGAGAGACAGTGAGAGAGGGAACACAAGCAGGGGGAGTGGGAGAACACGAGCAATGAGCCCAATGCGGGGCTCGATCCCAGGACCCTGGGATCATGACCTGAGCCGAAGGCAGATGCTTAAGGACTGAGCCATCCAGGCGCCCCTGGTCCTTGATTTCTTGAGCCACTGAATTAACCAATGGTATAGCCATCTTATCTAATGGTTTCTTATTATGTCAATTATAAATTATTCTTACTGGTTAAACCAGTTGAGGTTTTATAATCTGTGGACAAAAGTATTTTAATAGAAGTAGGAGACAACAAAAGCTTACCATGTGGCAGTCCCCATAATAAATGCAGTCATGTATAGTACCTACTTTCAACATTTTACAACCATTAGAAGTAAGTACTATTATTGTTCCCATTTTCTTCAGATTTGGAGGTCAAAGTATAGACAGGTAAGTCTTGTTGAAAGTCACACAGTCATTAAGTAATCCAGCTAGAACTCAAACCTAAGCATCTAGCAATACTTTTCCACTAAGACCCAGACACTTATATTCAGTTGCCTACTTGACATGTTCACTTCGGTCATAAATGAACTTCTGGAATTTAAATTAACATGGCCTAAACAACATTCATGATTCCTTCTACAAAACATGCTTCTCTACCCAATGTGTAAGACTAAACCATAGAGATATCCCTTGATTTGTCTCCCTACACAAAATCCTATCTATAAGCAAATCAATTGTCCTCTACCTCTGAAATATACCCAAGATCTGTTTTCTTTTTTCGATCCTGATTGCTATAATCTTAATTAGAAGGTTCCCCTGTCTCTTACATGTACAACTACAGCAAGCTCCTAATCGACCTCCATTCATTTAGCTTTGTTCCCTGTATCCTTTCTCTACAACAACCAGAATGACCTTTCCCTGCTATGAATGATCTGATCATATAATTGTCATGGTTCATACCTCTAATAACTTACTATTGAACTGTGAATCCAAACTTATTGCAATAGTCAATGAGGCCCTACAGAATCCCTCCCCTCTCTCTCTCTCCAACATTACCTGGAAACACTTTCCCCCAAGTTCACTACACCATACCACATATATACCTTCTTTCTGCTCCTCAAATATAAGTGCAGTCTTACATTTAGGGCCTTGGCACTTGGTCTTCTCTATACCTGAAATACTCTGCCCCCAAATATTGTCATTGTTGGATTCTTTGGAACATTCAAGTCTTAGCTCAAGTGTCTTTTCAAATCTTCTCTGATCACTTAGCACACTTTATACAAAATGCTCACAATCCCTCTCAATTGCCTTTGTAAAAGTCAGTAACGTTTCAAATGATCTTGTTCATTCATTTACTTGTTTTTTATGTCTCTTTTCTCTTTCCAACTAGGATGTAAGTTAAATGAGAACAGGAATATTGTTTGTCTTATTCACCACTTTATCCCTTGTTCCTAGAATAGTGCCTGGCACATAGTAAGATGTTCAATAAATATTTGTTAATTGAATGAATAAATAAAATATTCAAAGGCTCTTAACAACCACACTTTGCCATCTCTCCATAAAATAATATCTACCATATCGATCCAGGTTGCTTTTCCTTGAATGCATATAATCTAGTTTCTCAAAGTCTCCCTTATAGTGTTACAGTCAGAGAGCAACAAAGAGCAAAAATCTCTCCCACAATTTTTTTCACCATATAATGTTTTCTTTTCTTTTTTCTCCTATTATTTAGAAGGTGAATATTCAATTTGAAGTTATATCAGTGGTTATTTTTAAGTTTCATAAAAATGTTTTACTGATATTGCTCTAATTTTCAGCATTAAAAATAAGATTCAAACCACACACATAGACATATATACTCAATGTATGATGAGGAAATCAGCATAATATGATATCCTCTTATTTATTAAATCTTATTTTTTAGAAGATTTTATTTATCTATCTTAGGGAGAGTGAGCACACATGAGCAGGGAGGAGGGGCAAAAGGAGAAGAAGAAATAGACTCCCAGCTGAGGGGGGAACCCCACATGGGGCTCGATCCCAAGACCCTAAGATCATGACCTAAGCCGAAGGCAGACACTTAACCAACTGAGCCACCCAGGCAACCCCCTATTTTTTGGTAGTATATAGAATTTTTGTCCTAGGCTACTATCATTATATTATTATTTCCACTCTGTGTATCTGCCCTTTCAAAAATCATTTAAGGTATTTACATTAAAGCTTTTTCTTCTGATTCATCTCAGAGATATCTGGAATATATCTCCAAGTAATTCCTTAAGAAAGATAAATGAGAAGAATATTTCCTATGTCTTTGCCTGTTTGATAATGTGTTCTATAGCTTTCATACAAATGTCATAACTTGAGTAGGCCACAAACTTTTCTTCCATAGTTATATAGATGTTTCTCTACTGTTATAAAACATCATGTGTTGGGACAGCCTGGAATTTATTTTGGATGACCTTTTATTTTATATAAATATTTGTGGCTTTTTTGTCTTTATTTGAAAGTTTAAAACATTTCAAGAATGTGTCTACATATTAATTGCTTTTCATTAACTGCCTGATAACCATTCACTTATTTTGACCTAGGGCAGACATCAGCAAATATTTTCTGTAAAATGCCAGATAGTAAATATTTTAAGTTTTGAGGGTCATATGGTCTGTCACAACTAGTCAACTCTGCCGATTCAGAGCCTTTCTTCACACCACCAGTTTTCTTGCTGGGATTGCTACCAGAATGAATAAACTGAGAAGGAGTCTACAGTGATGAGGCTTGAGGAGGAAGTATATGTTATTTCAACCTGCAGATGACACTAAAATCTAGCTACTGATAGCTAAGCAGGAAAATGAAGTCACTGAATAAGGAAAGAGCAGTCAAACATGTTTGAAGAATCAAAGGGCAACAACAAGTTCTAGAGAGAATTCAGAAAAATGTGGATTTGAGGACAGAAAGCAGACAGTAAGACAAATGCACAATTAAGTGGTTCTAGGGGGCATCAGGGACTAGTGTTCTTGGATGACGCTGACTTTTATTCAATTATCCATCTAGCTATGTTTCCATTTTAAATGATGGGACTGTTATCCATCAATGGTCCCTGCTCAAAGATCTTCAGTGACTCCCCATAATTTATGAGATAAAGTCCAAATGACTCAGCATGAAATCAAGGCTCTGACCAATCTGATCCCAATTACCTTTTTTTGTAACTCAACATCTACCTTTCTCTCTCTTCCATGCACCAAATACTCCATTAAATAGCCTATTTCCTTAGTGTGTCATACTTTTACAAGTCCGTGTTTTTTTCTTTTTAAAACGTTCCTCCTTCTCCTCTCTGTCTGGAAAAATAAATCTAATCTTTCAACATTCAACTTTAATATCCCCTTGTAAATGAAGCCCTTCCCTAATATACTTAACTGTGTTTAAAAAAAAAAAAATCCACTCCCAGTATTACCCTGGAATTCCATCACTTAAATTTCATCTAAATCTACTCATTTATGACAATGATTCTAACTAAAGGTTTGTCCTTAAGCCATTTTATTTCTTCACTTGAAATTTTAAAACATTAATATTTCCTAGTATTTCCACAAAGCTAACTCTTTTGTGGGTGCTGCATAATTGACCACCTAAATATTAAAAGAAGACATGTGCTTAAATAATACAGCAGTATTATTTGTAAGAGCCAATGAAAAATGCCAGCAATTCAAGAAATTATAGAGTGGTTAAATAAACTGTGATAATTTTGCCACATGAAATACTATACAACCACTGAAAAAAGTTGATTTTTGATATATATGCTTTTATATACCAAAATCTTAAAAATGATTGCTTCCAATTGATGAATTATAGTTGAACTTTTTTTCACATTTTGCATATTTGAAATTATTTATAACAGCATATGTTATTTTATAATAGAACAAAGTATTTTTAATCGCCTAGTAGAATAAGGATCACAATCTGTAACATCTAAATTTCTCTTCTGGCAATTCTCCATTGACCTGCAAGAAGTACATGATCTACTTTTAAAGTCCCCATCACTTCTGTATATGTGAACATGTTTAGTCACTTATATGTTAACTCATCTGGGTTGAGAAATTTATTATTCTTGATCCATGACTCTATGACTTGAGCAAAGAATGGGGGGAGAAAGCTATTTTGGATTTAGGTATTCCCACTGCCTGTGGTTTTTATGGCCTATCTGATGTTTTGTTTTTGTTTTTTTTTTTGTCTGTTTTTTTGTTTTTTGTTTTTTATATAGGGGAACCCTAATCTTAGTTAGCAGTTGCTTCCCTTTTCCCTCAGAAACATGCTTAGAGATACAGTGAGCAAATGTACCATACTGGATACCTCTTATGCAACACTTTAGATTCTCTGGGCCTCACCTCCATTTCTAGCAATTGCTTTATCAACCAGTTTCAATGAAGACTTTAACCAGCTTCCCTCAGGTGGAATCTGACAGCATCTTGTACCTCTCACTTCCTGCCTTTCAGAGTTCTGAGATTCATGAGAACCTACTTGTCACTCATTCATGTACAAACCAGAGTATGGGAGAGTTAACACCTTTCTGTGTAATACTCCAACCAATGGGAAAGCGTATACTCTATAAATACTCCTCCCTTTAGTTACCACTAAAAACCTTACAAAGAGGCATTGCAAAAAAGCTATTAGAGGAATTAAGATGGTATGTTAGAAAAAATACAATTAACCAAAATAAGGTAGGAAAAAAAAATAGGAAAAACTACAAAACAGATGAAGCAAATAGAAAATAAATCACAAACGATAGGCCTAAACATAAATATTTCAGTAATTTCATTAACTATAAATGGACAAAACATTGTAATTAAAAGGCAAAGGTTGTCAGACTGGATTAAAAAAAGCAAGACATAAGAATATACTGTTTACAAGTAACAAGCTATCAGTACAAAGATATAGACAAGTTAAAGTAAAAACATAAAAAAATATGTACATGCAAACACAGAGCATAATAAATTTGGGTACTCAAATTCCCATCTCAAGTTCTGCTTCTTAGGGAACCTGATTTAAGATAAGCCCCATATTATGATATAGGATCTATAAGTCATTCAAAATGTTTTGATCTGATAATTGCACCTAGTATTCATTTGATCATAGGCAACTTACTATAGTCATTCCAAGACCATATATGTATGATTTCCTAATATTCAAGTGGTTTCTGTAAGTTTGGGGCACTTTTCAAAATCAATGGCATCCTTGGACTGGCTCTTAAAGTAATAATATGATCAGCTACTGTTATTAAATTATGTACCATGTCCCAGTACATCTGAGTGATTGGAGAGAACTTATACAGGTCCTGAGCCTTCTTCCAACTGTAATGAATTCCCAGACTGCATTTTTATCCTTTCACCACTTGATTTTGCTGTCTAACAAGAAAGTTTTGAGCAGGTGGGACGGGAACATTGCCCACTGAGACTTTCTAGTCATAAATGAACTGGAGCTTTGGGATGCTATCAGAGAAAAATCCCTTAGTATCTCTGCAGACTTAACTGGATCAAATCTTTCCCAGTTTTTCACAGGAAAAGTCTCTACTGGCAAATTGTATGTGAAACATGTACACATGACATATTCAGGTTGTCTTTCCTTAGAGAAGTTTGGGTTTATGACATACTGTTTCACTGGGGAAAAAGGAGAATATCCTTTATCTTTGCCAACAAATTCAGCATTTCTGATGTTTTTCACTCCTTCTTGTAGATCCAAGTTTTCATCTGCTGTCATTTATCTTTAGTCTGAAGTTCTTTTAGCACTTCATATTGGACATGTCTTTTGGCAACAAATCCTCTCAGCTTTGGTTTATCTAAAAAGGCCTTTATTTCACTTTCATTTTGGGGGCTGGTTATCTTTTAATCAACTTTATTGTGGTATATATAATTAGGTTCATATATTAGTTTCTCTAGTTGATCCTGTATGAGAGGAGAACCCATGACTTATTCTGAAAGGGCAGCAGAGCACAGTGGTCCAGAGCCCAAACTTAAAAACCAAACACTTGAACCTGAATCTCAGCTCCACAACCAACCGCTTGGGCAGATAACCTCTCAGTGCCTCAATTTCCTCGTATACCAAATGAGGAAAATAAAAACAGTAGCTACTTCAAAGAACTGCTGCAAAGATGATGCAAACTACTATATGTAAAAATCTTAGAATAATGTCTGGTGCATAGGAATCACTACATAAATGTTTGTTATTACTGCTATTATTATTATTATTATTCTGTTATGTTAATCATCATACATTACATCATTAGTTTTTGATGTAGTGCCATGATTCATTACTTGTGTATAACACCGAGTGCTCCATGCAGAACGTGCCCTCTTTAATACCCATCACCAGGCTAACCCAACCTCCCACCCCCCTCCCTGTCTGGTGCATAGGAATCACTATATTAATGCTTGTTATTACTGCTATTATTATTAATCCCTATATCCTCAGCAACTAATAGAATGTTTGTATCTTAGTAAATGCTTAAGATACATTGAATAACTGAGTTTTTCCTAGATGATTTAAAAACTCACTGAAATCAGGAGTCACAATCATTAAGGAATTCTAAGATTATTCCTTTTGTCATTTTCCCTCTGACTGTGGCCTAACTAGACTACTTTGTCCTTGCTGTGGACTCCTCTCCCAATCCTATTTCAGGCTTTGGCCTCACTTTCCTCTCCTCCATTAACTTTTTACATCTAGATAAACATCCAGATGCCCTATTCTCCATGAATCCCACATCCCCAAATAAGATATGCTCCCTCTTCCTTCCATAACTTGGGAGTTTTTGTCTGATCCTCTTTTTAAGCACTCAGCATACTTTATGCCAGATTATGGCTTTTCAGATCTGGGTCAGCCATTCATATATTTTGCTACAGTCATGAAGGATAAAAAGAGCCCCGGACATCACTGAACCTAAGACACAGATACCTTGGCTGCTAACCTGCCTTTGCCTCATGCCTGAGGGCAGGTATTTGGGTTTCTGCTTTGGATTCTGTATTTGAATCCCTGGGCTAGTAATCATACTAGTACTCCAGTTCTCCATCTACAACACTAAAACTGGACATGGCCCTTATCCCTAGATTACACTACAACATTGGCAACCTGATGCTGACTGCTTGCCCCACCTCTAGGTAGCACCCACCCACAAAAACCCTTTGGCCAGAATTTACTCCCTGAAATAAACATCTTATGATGAAAATCACCTGTCCAAAAGGCTTTCATGTCTCCCCTCTGAAAGAGAAGTGTATCTTGATACCAATGCCCTTTGTGCCTTTCCTACTTCATCTCCTACAAATCCCCTTCCATGTCCCTTAACTTTCAGCCACTCTGAGCTACTTAGAGATCCTACTACATTTTTGGGGGGGAGAGATAAAGGAGAGAATGGAGAGTAGCCTATACCTTTGTACATGCAATACACTCTACCTATAATACCTTCACACTTATAACTTACCTAATTCCTACTTATCCTTTACAACACTCACCAGTTATCACACTTAAATTGCCAAGGCCATGTTTAAAAGTTTAGCTATGCCTTAATTATAAATGCTCATTAGCTAGCAACTTTTCAGGTGAAAACCCTGTGCAAGGGGGAGATTTAGCAAGGCAGGATTTAGCAAAATAGGTGAGTTCAGGCACACCCAAAAGAGTAAAGCATGGATCAGCTTTTCACTCTTAGTTCCCAAGAGTTGCAATTTCTCCTTATAGCTCAATGAGCTTTCCGTGAATATGAACCATTTCAGAGTTCTAGATCTGCAAGCGCATGACTGTGGTCAATATATATACCTATGCTACCATGTCCAGAATCTAAACAAGTGATACTAACAGTCAGAATATTTCCTAGTAAAAAGCTGTTGCCCCAAAGTTGTAAAAGAACCAAGAGAGAATGATTGCTCACAAGTCATCACATACCTGGCCCTAAGCAATACTTTTCCCTATTAAGGGAAGCTTTGAGTTGCCACAATTCATCATAAACCTTTATAAAATCTCTTTTCTTCAAATGTGCTCTCTTGCCAGGCACTACGTCTGACAGTTCCTCACTTTTTCAAGTGAGGGGCTCGATAATTTCTCCATTCCTGGCCTCGGCTTCAGTTAGTATAAATAAGCAAGCCTTTAAAAAGGCATCAGGAAATGATGGCTGTCTTCTCCTCCCTAACTGTATCCCCACATCCAGCTTCCATCATGATAACAAATAGCTGAGCACTCCTGGTGCAAGACCAGTGAAAATAAAATCCCATGTTTCTATGATGCCTGACACTTCAAAGTAGCGGGTGGTTATCAATTGGTTAATACATTTATTGTTAGCTTGGGTTTGATTCCTCTTAACTTACAGTTGAGAGAGAAATGACAATAACAGCCACCAAAAGGATAGCTGGGATTTATCTGTGATAAGATGCAGGAGCTGGATGCAGGCAAAGGAAACATCTGCTGTATCACTGGGCTGATCTGTTTACGTCACTCAGCTGATAAAGTTCCATGTCTTACCCTTGGCCACTGTCATTAGCCCGGTGCAAGGGCACTTTTGAGCCACAGCTACTCCTGCTTTCTCAGATGCTGCCTTTGATACAACAGCTGGTGCCTCAGAGGTTGAAAAGTGTTGGTACCTTTGTACCCTGGAGGCTGAGATTACTGCATGGAATCAATACCATCCCGGAATGTAGATAATTCTGAGACCCAATTTCACTCCATTGTCAGGTATGAGCAAGTATCCCATCAATAGTAACATTTCCTTATTTGTGGGCAGAAGTTCAAAAAAGAAACCTCTTCTAAACACCTACTGCATGGGTACTGTGGTAGAGATAAAAAATTTCCTTCGACCCTCACCAGAACCCTGTGAGGTCAACGGTATCAACTCCCTATTACAGAAGCAATATCTGAGATTCAGAAATGGTAAATAACTTGGCCAGAGTCCTACAGCTACTAAGTGAAGACCTGAATTCGAAACTCATGCCAAACCTATGCTTTCTGTCATCTGTTTTCCCTGTAATTCTTCATAATTTAATTCAGGGATGTTTAATATAGTTGGATCTTAGAAACTTCAGGATCTGTTGGGTAAAGCCTTTTGTTTGGATCTTCTGGGTATGGAGGACTCAGGATTTCTAGTTGATGGATTTCTGGGTGGTGGTACAATTTATATGATAGTATGCAGGAGTTTGTAAACAACTGAAAGCCTCAATTATTCCAAGCCTTTGCCCAGATCACCTCCACAGCATCTGAGATGAATACAAAGAGGCACATGAGTGATTAAATCAAAGCAAATTTGACTGCCCATGAAATAACTATAGAATAGAGACAATGTCGCCTGAAGATCTAGCCATCATCTCCTTTTCCTGTCTGCAGAGAAAGTATATTATCTACAAAAATTCTCCATTCATCCTTTCCTCTCTTCCTTTCTCTTTTCTCGCTTCTTTTTTCTTTCTTGAATTCTTCTATTTTTTTCTTTTCTTACTTTTTCTCTAATTCATTCTTCAGCAACAGATTCTTCCTAAACATTACATGCACATCAAAGTCTTCTCTTTACAGTGATGAACTACGCCCAGTTATTGCCATCCAAGAACTAGCACTCTGATTGGAATAATAAGACATATACATAATACAAGATGAAAAGTATTACTTGCCTTAAGAGAAGATTGGAAAAATATGTTGTGGGGGGTAAAAGGAAGCATCAGGTTACTTTTAATTGGAGGATGGGCTTTAAAGGATGAATGAAATAAATGGATAGGATATAGACATATAAAAATAAAGGTGGCAAAGGTTCTGTGCTAGGCAAAGTAAGGACCACACCCAAAGATAGCCATGTCCTATTAATACCCCAGATTCTGTGAATATATTAGGTTATAGGGCAAAGGGGAAGTAAGGTTGAGGGTGGAATTAAGGTTGGTAATCAGGTGACTTTAAAATAGAGAGATGACCTTGGGTTATGTGGGTGGATCCAATATGGGTCCTTAAAGGTAGAAAAGGGAGGCATAAGGAGAGAATCAGAGAAGATGTGATTACAGAAGCATGAGTTGCATTTCTGGCTTTGAAGATGAAAGGAGGTAGCTATGAGTCAGAGAATATAGAAGCTATAAAAGGCAAGGAAATAGATTCTCTCCTAGAGCCTCTAGAAGTTCCAGAAAGAGCATAGCCCTGTTAACATAACACTTTGATCATAGACCAGGGAGACCTGTGGCAGATTTCTGACCTCCAGAACCTGATGGATAATAAATGTTTGCTGTTGTTTAAAGATTCTATTCATTTATTTGAGAGGGAGTGAGCAGGGAAGGGAAAGAGGGAGAGGGAGTGAATCTCAAGCAGACTCTGCACTGAGCACAGAGCCCACTTGGGGCTCTATCTCACAACTCTGAGATCATGACCTGAGCCGAAACCAAGAGTCAGATGCTTAACTGACTGCGCCACCCAGGTGCCCCTAAATGTTTGTTGTTTTAAGCCACTGAGTTGGTAGTGATTGGTCACAACAGCAAATGGAAAACTAATACAGGAGAAATCACACAGTAGAAGGATGGAGATTTAATCTTATTTTTTATAACATAAAGCCCACAAAGAAAGAGATGAGGCTTTGGAGGCATGCAAGAATCTAGTTATGATGGGCAATAAGGGAGCCACTGAAGTTTTTAAAGAAGAGAGACATGATCAGATTTGCATTTAAGAATGATCATTGTGGCAGTTGTGTGAAGGAGAAATCAAGGGAGCAAGTCAGGAATATCAGGAAGTTACTAGAATGATTTAGGCAAGAGTGATAAGGCCTCAGGGAGAACAGTAGAACAGTAGAGTGGAATGAGATAAGAGGAATCATTCATTCATTCACTTATTCTTTCATTCATTAAACAAATTATTTTTGAGTGTTTGCTATGAGCCACACATTGTTGTAGGAGTTGGGGATATGGGCAAGAACATAGCTGATATTGCAATCCTCCCTTCAGGATTTAAGGTCCAATGGGTACAGAGAAACAATAAACAAATAAGTATATACTATGTTAGGGGGGTGATAAGATCTCTGAAGAAAACTGGAATGGGGAAAGAAGACTAGAGAGTGACAGGTGTGGACACTGGTACTTTGGGGAAGACCTCTCTGAGAAGGTATTACTTGAGCACAGACTTGAAAGAGAAAAAGAGAACCAGGAAATATTTGGGGGCAGAGCCTTCCTGGCAGAGAACAGAAATAGAAGTACATTCAATCTGAAAGTAAACCGAATAATAGAAGTCTACATCTTCTGTAAAGTGAGGAGGTGGGTATGGGTAGAGGGAAGTGAACAAAGGTGTGCATGGTGGGAGCTGAGGTCCGAGACATGGAGCAGGGGCATCTGTTGGACAGCCTCATAGATTCTTGTGAAAGCTTGGGCTGCCGAATAAAATAAATTCATTCTGCTTTTAGGATTGATAGGACTAGGAAGCTGCTCAAGTGGAGAGCCAAAGACCTGAGAGTAAGGAGTCTTCTCCTACAGCTTCAGTTGTTAGATTCACCCTGAGCAAATCAGAAGTTCCCATCACACCCACCTAAAGGAATCCCACTCAGCAGAACACAAGAAACATAAGCTGAGCTATACGCCACCTCAGGAACACCCAAATCCAGCTGGACTACAATGTGGGTGCTTTGCATGAAAAAATTCCTATCTTGTTTTCCATGTTTTCTTCATGGATCAAAACCAGATTAGCCAGTACACCAACAGAGAAAATTTGGATCCCCAAATAATGTACATTTGCCCAAAAAGAGACAAACCAAGAATCCTGTTCAACTTGCAACTAGAAGATACCCACTGCAATGATGGCACCACACGTGGTCTTGGATGTGTCCCTTAACTTTCCTAAGTCTCAGAGTCCAAACTGACGAAAGGAGGATTATTTAGTTTCCAAGAGATCATCTGATCTCTTCAAGGTCTTTGGCTGTAGGACCTGTGCTTCTACCCTGAAATAAAGGCCTCAAATATATTCAATAAATAGTCAGGCATGTGGGCAAAGGAGGACAAAGCAGGAATCTTCAACCTCTGGGATTTTATGTAGCCTGATATTCTGATATTATAGAGCAGGAAAAGAAACTCATTTTAGTGATAAGAGCACAGACTTGTGTTTTAGTTTCAATTCCATCTCTTACTGGTCATGTGAGCCCCTGTAAATCCTGTTGTAGAATAAGACAGAATGCAAATACACAAATGTATAATAACCATGTGACTTTGACCTCATTATTTCACCTCTCTGAAGCTTATATAATCATCTATAAATTGGGGATATTAGTGTCTACTCAATAATGCTATTGTGAGCGTTAGAGAAAAATGCATACAGTAAATGCTAAGCAGGTCCTTTACCACTTAAAGGTGTTAAAATGGGGGGGGGGAGCTATTAATGTTATTTTAAATTGAAAATTAAATGTAAGAATTCCATTAGAAGTTGAAAACTACAATAATCCTGTTGAGAAACAGCATATTAAAGATACTAGCTCAGGGGAAAGGGCAAAGATAATTCCAAGTTCTTCACAGTTGCTCCTAAAGAAGCGAGGGTCTTAGATGCAAAATCTCTCAAGCAGTTGACCTAAGAATTGAGGGAGAGTGCTTTCTTGTTCTGTAATCCTTAACTCCTACCCAGACCTCTTATTACCTCACCGGGAGTTCCCTTAACACCAGTTGAGAACCACAGCCCTAAGAGGAACTCAGGGATTGTTCAATGTAACACTGATTTAGTCTAGCATGTATACATCGTTCAGCAATCTCTGGTGAGAGAGGGGCGAAGTGGCCAGTGGGATCTGTCCCTTTGCCTTTACCTGCTCTGGGTTCCCTATTACAGGCTGTGGTAGGGGGCTGACCCTGAAGCCTACATTTCCCCAGCACCTGTGTGATCTGTACTTGGTTAACGGAAAGCACTGGCAGGAAATGAAAGAGCAGGAGGAATAGACAAGCCCAGATATTTCTCCCCATTGCTCTCTTTTTACAAAAGGGAAAAAAGCCTCTGGAATCAGTGCTATCCCTTCCATAGCTCCAGCTTTTCCCTGGTGACCCCAGCCCCTGCCCTCCAGCAGCACTGCCTCTATCCTCTTGTCACTGCAGTTTCCAGATGGAAAAAGCTTATTTTGTTGGAAGGTGGGTTTGCTTTGCTGTCCTCAGTTTGGCTTTGCAGCTTTTTTTTGACCTATGTAAGCACTTCTCTCCATTAATTTCCCTCTGTTTTTAATGCTTGGAGTGATTTCCTCCCTGGTTGGACGCCGGCTGATATGACCACATCGAGAGTTGGCTGTAACCAGCACAGGTTTGGATGAGCTCACAGTGGTCTCACAGAGCAGGAGCATCGCAGAAGCTGCACCACATTCCAGGGTCTGGTGGGTCCAAAAAGTCACTCTTGTCAGGGACCCTAAGTTGATTTAAACTCGAGCAAGTACACTCATACCTAAACTAGTAAGCTTTTGAAAGATAAATCACAATATCCATTTAAAAATTCTGATGCGAAATAGAACTGTCATGTGGACCACAACCATCTTGCCAACAGGACCCACAGTTTCTCCCTACAGAAAACCTACATGGAAGCCTACTCACAATGAGAGGGCAATCTGAAAACACCAGAATCAGAGGAGCTTATGTGTTTAATTGTTGAATAGCATCAGGCTCCAAGAGTCCATAGAATCCACTGCCGCCGTTAGAGATAGCCTTGACAATCTGCCAATGATAACTTACTGGGAAATTCATATCAATGGGAGAGACAGCTCCTAGACTCATGGAATGTACAGTAAATCTCCAAGTCCGGTGGCCACTCCCTGGGGGGTACTAGAACAGGGACTTTCCACATCCACCTCTGTGACTGCTTCACCTATACCTCCATGGCTGGCCATCCCCTGTTCCAACGAACACACTGTTGCTTTGGGTCTCTGTCATCAGAAAAAGCATCAATCATTCCTCAGTAGAAAATGGGCATGGTCTTAGGTGAGGAAGATCCCAGAACTGGTTCTCCTCAGCCCTCCTCCCAAGGGAGACAGGACTCCTGGGGAAGTTACCTAAACAAGTGAATCTAAACAGCTCCCTGTGGGAAAGTCAGGGTACACATAGTATGAAACACCATCCTCCAAGTGTAATCCTGAGAAAATGAAGTCATTCTCCCTCTGGGAACCTAAAGAAACCATCAGAAGCTCAGGATTTATGTGGTTTTTGGTGACCACAGTCAGGACAACACTGCAGAGAGACTACTTCTATTCCTGCACGTATATACACACGTACTCCCATGCACATGCACAGTCATACATACACCCTGAAATAACAGCAGGATCACCTCAACAGTAAATAAAACATTCGGTACCCCTGCTGATCAGCATCATACATGGCACTCACTCATCAGAACACTGAGACTTCTGTAAGACTGGTTATATTCCCTACATCTCTCTCCATGAGGCACTTGAAAGCAGCAGAATTTTACCACCCTCTATTCTGATCCATAATATATAAATCTGCAATTTAAGTCCCAAGAGACAATTTTACTACTTCAAGTCCAAACTGGGGGAAGGGGAGAGGGCAATGCCCAGTAAGTATGCCAGTAAACAAATTCTCAGGAAAAAAAAAAAAAAAGTTTTAATTTTGTAACCTTTCACCACTTCTATTGCATAAATACTCCTACCATGGCTGACTTAAAGCTACCGAAGTGTCATCAACCAACTTGAAAAATTCTTTAAAATTTAACAAACTTCTCTCTCATGAGAACAAACAAGCTCCAGCACAGGACTGGAATACCCATCCCCCAAAATGAACCATCATCCCCCAAAATAAGCCACAGCAGGAACTCAAGAAAATCCACCTATGCTTAAAATTCACATGTAGTTTTCTCTGCTACCTAGAGCTATGGAGAAAAATTCTCACCACTGTAGGGAACTCAAGCCTATCTCACTCAGAGATTATATTTATTTGCCTGTTTATTTATTTATACCTTCTTTTTTCAATAAAAGACTTTAAGGTGGATTACCTAAATATACTCAGTATAAGACTAGATAAAATTGAATTTCAAATAAGTGATGAGGAAAGTGGGACAAAGAGAAAATGAAAGTTTTAATAGTACTAGAGAGAAAATAAAATCAAGAGTGAGCTTAGCACACAAAATCTATGATATAAGGCTTTCTGGGCCATTCAGAGTGCATGCAGAAGAGTTAAGTGGGAAGAGACAGTCATTCTATGATGAGCCACTCACAGGAGTTCTTATGCCCACATAACAGTGGATGTGGCCATCTGTACAGAATGATGTGGCAACTGGGTCTCAGTGGGTCAGTTTGGACATTAATGTTATACCCAGGACTTCTATGGAAATGTGGTGAATGGGTCTAGTGTCCCACTCTCTGCCTGCAGAGGTACTTGGCAGTCTAATGATCTCCCATTGCCCTGTCAATTTGTCAGAATTGCTGTTCTGGAGCAAACCCCAGTCTTTAGGAACAGGCTCGCTAGGGGCACTCTCTGGATGGTGAATTCATCAAGCCCCCTCCAAGTCAGACTGGCAGCCTATGAGAGCTATGATCCAGCTCTGCACAGACAGTGCCTGTCAAGCAGAATAGTGGCCCATGCTTTCTCCAGCTGCCAATAACCCAGAAGGGCCAGAAAATCAATTCTTGGGACATGGATGAGCAGAGAGGCCAGAGAATGAGAATCATTCAAAATAGATATAAATCTGGGCTTTAGTGACCTATGGTCATTTAATGCCTAGGATAGAAACTTTGGCAGGCTTTTCACGTATTTGTGATGAAGCTCTAATATTAGTCCTAACCTGGCTCCCCAGAGCCCTTGGGGAGACTCCCAAGGGCCCCCTCCACATAGAATTCGTTTTCTCTGTGTTGGCTGGTTATCAGGCATGGTTGTAAGTTCCTGCTTAATCAAAAAAAAAAAAAAAAGGCCAAAAAATCATATACCTGGCATAGGGCTTGTTATTGAGCAAGGAGTTGAATGGATGCCCCACATCTGACTCTGCCAGGCATCCCAGACCTCCCAAAGCTTCAGTGGGATCTTTATGGCAAGGTCTTGCTCTTTCTGGGGTCTGGTCTGGGTTAGATTATGACCATGGGACTCCTAGGTGCCTCTCACCCCCATACCCCACACCCCTGTGCTCAGCCAGGCCTGGTACATGATGAGCTTGCCAAACTCTCTGGGCTCAGTGCCTTCCTGCTTGGCTGTACTTCCAGAGCCAATCTCTGTAGCCAGGACAGTTTCCTCAATGGTCTTCATCTCATGCCAGACCCATCCCACTTTCATGTCTTCTCTGAATCTAAATCTTCAGATAAGCCCCCTAGAGTGATGCTTTGGGGAAAGTACATTAATCAAGCATTGGTCCATCAACCTTTAGGGAACCAGTTCATGGCAAAGAAACAAATATGCAGTCCTGAGAATTCCATATGCTGAATATCCGTGGGAATTGGCAGAACCTGCTCAGTGGTGCATGCCCAGCCCTCAGAGACTTTACCTCCCCAGTTTCCATTCAGCCACAAATTTCCTATGAGCAGGTCATCAAAGCTATCCAGGCCTCGGTTATAAGGCAAAGATTCCACATGGAGACAGCTTTGGTGTTGTGAAAGCAGCACAGGGCTTAGAATTAGCAAAACTGAGTTCAAAAGACAATTCTATCTATTAGATGTGTGAACTTGCATAAGATAATGTCTCTGAATTTCAGTTTCTTCATCTGTAACATGGGAATAGTAAAATATCTAACTAGAATGAGTCAAGTTTTAAAAAAGAAAATATATATAAAAATCCTTCATAAACTGAAAGCACAATACAATATTATAATATTTATTTATAGCTTACTTCCCAAAGAGGTTGTTAAGATTCTAAAAGGCAAAGGGAATTTAATAAAGTTCCAGCTTCCAATAATGGCAAACTGGTTCAGTCAGACTAACTCTTCTACAGATAATAATAATAAAATGTATTAAAAAATAGTTTTAAGAGCACTGGAGAATTACACAAGCTGGCAGAAATTGGATGGGAGATCAATCCTTGCAAGACAGAAGTATACTGCTGAGATCTCTGAGTTAGCAGTTTTTTACCTGAGGGCATGTCCCAATCTCTATAGCTCAGGATGGTAGGAAACTAGTCTTGCTACCTTGAGGTGTTAGAGAATGAAGTGCTGAGTTGGCAAAACTGCTGAAGCGTGTGTGTGTGTGTGTGTGTGTGTGTGTGTGTGTGTGTGTGTGTTAGGGGGATGTGGCAGAAGAGATCCTGGAAAGGAGGGAGCTCTGGAAGGAGGGAGTGCAAAAATCTGCACATAAATTCTGCTAAAAGTACTGGTTGACTGCTGAACAAGGAAAAAATACAGAAGCTGAAAGCTGAAATAATTGGGTATAGATTTCAACTATTTCCCTCTCAAGGAAGAAACAGTTTGGGGTTAAGTTCAGCCAAGTTAATTAAACAAATACCAACATT
Organism: Halichoerus grypus; assembly: GCF_964656455.1. Lineage (NCBI taxonomy): Eukaryota > Metazoa > Chordata > Mammalia > Carnivora > Phocidae > Halichoerus > Halichoerus grypus. The sequence goes on along the minus strand of NC_135725.1, from coordinate 68,514,040 downwards.
CTTCAAAAAAAAAAAAAATAGATAACAAAATCCAGAATCTCTACAATATATCTTCCACATTGTACACATATAATAAAAAATTACTAGACATTCAAAGAAAAAAGAATGTATGACCTATACTTCAAAAAAAAGTGGTATGTTCAAGAACTTCTATGAAAATATGTCATAGTTAAGTGAAGAATGGGGAATAGTAGCAAACAAATAGCAACTCTAAAAAAGAAACAGCAAGGCGCCTGGGTGGCTCAGTCGGTTAAGGGTCTGCCTTTGGCTCAGGTCATGATCCCAGGGTCCTGGGATCAAGTCCCGCATCAGGCTCCCTGCTCAGTGGGGAGCCTCCTTCCCCCTCTCCCTCTACTCCTCCCCCCCCGCTCGTGCTCTCTCTCCCATTTTCTCTCTCAAAAAATAAAATCTTAAAAAAATAAAAAGAAACAGCAAATTTTAGAACTGAAACCATGAAACAGAACCCTAAAAATGTCAGAGGAAAGAAAGAGCAAACTCAAGAATAGGTGAACTAAAATTATCCAAACTAAAGAATAGAAAGGAAAAATCGTGAATAAAAAAATTAACAAAACTTTAATGACCTGTGAGACAATATCAAGCAGCCCAATGCATTTATAGTTGGAGTTCCAAAAGAAAGCCAAAAAGAATGGAGCAAGAAAAAAATGGTCAAAAATTTCCCAAATTACTTGAGTAAGTTCAATGTGCAGATACAAAAATCCAGTGAACCCCAAGCAGAATAAATGTAATTATTACCATATGACATATCAAAATGCTTGAATCCAGAGATAAAAAGAAAATCTTAAAAGCAGCCAGAGAAAAACCATACATTATGTACAGAAGCATAATGGTACAAATACTGCTGACTTCTTAGCAGAAATCATAAAGGTCACAAGGCAATGGAATGACATCTTTAAAGGATAAGACTGACAATCAAGAATTCTATACCCAGTAAAATTATTCTAAAAATATAAAGGCAAAATGGGGGTGCCAGGGTGGCTCAGTCATTAGCTGTCTGCCTTCAGCTCAAGTTATGATCTCAGGGCCCTGGGATCGAGCCCCACATCGGGCCCCCTGCTCTGCGGGAAGCCTGCTTCTCCCTCTCCCACTCCCCCTGCTTGTGTTCCCTCTCTCGCTGTCTCATTCTCTGTCAAATAAATAAATAAATAAAATCTTTAAAAAAAATAAAAATATCAAAGGCAAATGAAGATATTTTCAGATGAACAAAAACTGAGGGATTTGTAGTCAGAATTTTTACTGTGCCAAATATTCTAAAAGAAGCTCTTTTGGCTAAGGGGCAATAACACCAGATAGAAATTCTGACAGATAAAAAAGAATGAGTAGCACTAAACATAATAAACATTGCACAAATATGGGGGAGAGTTTTCCTTTCCTTCAAAAATATGACTGTTTAAACAAAAACAAAAATTACAATATTTTGTTGTGGTGTTTATAGTATATATGAATTGAAAAATGTGTTTATATTATATATGTTTATGACACAAAGGATGATGAAATCAATGTTGCAAGGTTCCTGTGCTTCATGTGAAGCAGTAAAAAGTTAGCACTGTGCAGTTAAAGGTCCATTGGTAATCACTCTTTAAAAGCTGAACAGTCAATTAAAGATATGAAAAGAGGTACGGTTAAAAAGCTATTAAAGTAAAACTGAATATTAAAAACTTTCTGAGTAGCTCAGAATAAGGCAAGAAAGATAGAAAAATGAAAAAAACAGTTGGAACAAGTAATGACATGATAGATCTAATTTAATAATATCAATACTTACAGTATTGGACTGTAAATGGACTAAACCCTCAAATAAAAGGCATAAATTGTTAGATTGTATAAAAAGTCAAGATAAACTATATGCTGTGTACAAAAGACAATTTTTAATACCAAGATACAAATAGAGCAAAGCAAATCCAATGACCACGCCTAACTTTAAGTTGAGTGCAAAAGTGCATCCTAACCATGTGCTAGATAGTAGAAAAGCAAATATCTGTGAACATAAGCTCTGTTCTGCAGATAGGTACTGTCAGTGCTGGTAAAGAGAAGGAAAGAGCTTAAAGTCTCTTGTACACCAGACACCCACTGTCCACCAGCCAGCTACAGTATATAGGGTGCATTATGTCCATGGTTCCTGTTGCCAAGTCCAGTCCCCAATGATATTCATGCCTGAACTGAAGCTGGCATTGTCAAAAGCCAGTGGGGTCCAAAATAAATTGGAAATGTTAGTCTCTCTTTAGCTGCCAGAGGGATAGGCAAGTGGCCTAGCCTAACCCTTTAGAATCTAGCATTAGTGTTTATAACTTCCCTAAGCATTTGAGAGAGGCTCTTACACCAGCATAATCATGGGTACGGTGTTGGAGTTTCAAGAGAATTCCATTATAAGTCATCTCCTGCATAGCTGGTATCTCACAGAAAGAATTACACCAGTTTTTTTAACAGGAAGAATTTAATATAAAAATTTGTACTCCAACTAAAAAAAATTATTAACTAGATATCTCAAAAGACAAAAAGATACACTAAGAGACACACAGTGATACACAGAGATAGCAAATGCAGAAAGAGCTACTACCCCTAGGGCAGGAGGAACAAAGAGAAAAGGGAAAATTAAAATTTAGAAGTGTGGATGAGGGTCCCATGAATGGACTAGGGTCCCACAGACTCTCAGATCTCTGGGGGTAGGGGTGCCCATTGCTTGGCTGCGTTCGTGTCTCTGAAAAGGGTGCCATGCTGCTGGTTCTACAAGTGCTGTTAAAATTGGATTCAGCAGCTGCTGCAGAAGTAAAGGAAGCCTGAGGTGACCCACCAAAAGCCCACAGGGAAGAGACTCCTACCTTGCAGTCTGACTCTGGCTCCCCCTATTGACAAAACCTATTAAGGAGCCTGGTGGCAAAGAGGAAGAGAGGTGTACAGGCTGCCAGTCCCAGCTTCACAAATCTGAGTGCAGAAGACCGAGTTTGGAGCCAAGAGACAACAGTTTAATATCTGACCCAGCTAGGCAACCAGCAGTGACTAACTGGGGTCGATTCCCCAGGCAGAGAACTTGATATGGGAACTGGAGAAAAGGCTTTCCTAGAACATTTGGGAGCAAACGGAATCAAAGGGAGATTGAGACCAAGTGAGTGTGCTAGGACCACAAAGTGGGAAGCCAGACTTCGTATTAGGACAAGAGGGACTGTGGAGCTAGTGTTGGGGGAGGAAACTGCAGAAGCCTGGTCAATTTGGGAGCATGCAAGGCATGGGGAGCATAGATGGTAATGAAACAAGACGACACAGAAATTTGCAGAACCTAGTTGTCGGAAGTCTCTCTGCGATGGCTGTACACTGCTGGGAAGGTCAAAGGTATGGTTCGGATAGGGTGCTATAAATGGAGACAGAGAGCAATAGCACTTATTCATCTATTTATCAGTCAGCCTTATTTTGTGTTTTAGAGGGCAAGTGGTATATAAATAAGTTCGTGTGTGCACACGGGCATGCATGCAAGTGCACACATACATGGATGTGTATCTCAGGGGATTGTTTCAGAAGAACACTGTAACATTGATGCATGGGCAATATGATACATATTTATTATGGCTGGTGACAAGAATTGGGTCTTAATGGAGAAGGTGATTGTTATTCATGATTTCCAAATGGTTAACTAGATCCAGAGGATTTGCATTAAACCAAGTCATTCCCCTTCCATGCTTGCTGGCCATGATCGATGGAAATGTCAAGTCCCATGAGATCTCTGAGCTTACATTCTCTTTCTACTAGAATTGGGGCATTTTTCCCTACCATTTCTGCTCTGAGTCTCATTTCCACAAACAGTTCCAGCAATATGTCTATGGATTTGATCTTCAATTTCCGACTTCTTTTAAAGGGCATTGTCAGCCCACAGCACAGTTTCTAAAGCAGATATTGTTCTGGCATCCAGGAAAAAAATAAGGATGGGAGAAAGCAGGTGACTCTAAATGTGAAATACAAGATTTCACAGAATCATGGATTTTCAAGCCAGAAAGCACTTTAGGGATTACGGAGTCCAGTGTTTGCAAAACCTGTTTTAAACAGAAGAGCTCTTTACATTAGACGTTGAAACTGGTGACTTTTTTTTTCTTTGAAACTGGTGATTTCTTGAGTGAATAAATGAATTAACAAGGCAAAATATGTGATATAGGGCTTTTCAAGTATGAGAAACTACAAGATCAAAGATATTGGAGTCATGATAATATTGAAGCCAAGGTTCAAGAGAAGAAGAGGGAAAGGTGAAAGGTGAAGAATGAACTCATTTCCCTCATTTCAACTTAATCCTATGGCTAATGGTGGAAGAGCCAGTGACACATTTTAAGCAAAGGAAATACACAATCACATTTGAGTTTTAAATATATTGCATCAAGACTATATCAAAAGGGGGTGGGAGGATCTTCGCAATAAACAAAATGAGAAATGATAAAGTCTATACTAGAGTAGTGGAACTGGGTAGCTAAGAAAACAAAGAACAAATTCAAGAGACATTTAGGAGATAGTTCTAAGTGACTCGTTGAGTGGAGAGAGGGCAGACAGGGACATGGAAGAGTCTGGGATGATCCCCAGGTCTCCAGCTTATACTGCAGAGCTAATGATGGTCTTCCCTAAACTCAGGAGCCCCAAAAAAGCAGGGGTACAATTACAATGTTTGGTTTTAGACATGTTAAGTTAGGCTCAATATGGTAACACTGAAGGCAAAACTAAAAAATGAAAAAACCAAGATAAAATACTGGTAAGCTTCTGGATGGGATGACAATCTAAGCAGATCAAATGGGAGACAAGACATAAAGTAGAGGTACCACCAAGTGTGGCCACCTACGTTTCAGATAAATCCAGTATCAAAGCCAGTGGAGATTACTAAGAGGCAAGGCCTAGAAGCAAGGAAACATCCCAGTCGAGGTTAGGACCAATTTCCACAGAATTGCCCTACTGACCTGGGCCTTTCTGCTGTTCATCCCCTTTCTGGGATCTTAAAGACCCAGTAGTCCATACCCAGCTTCTGAGAGAGGATGTGAGCAAAGCTCAGCTTTATTCCAGTGCCTCTGTATTCCAGTTCCAAGAGAGCACATAACTATTAAGCTGGAAAAGGATGTCTCCATCTCAAGGGAGATGGAGCTGTGTGGGTAGTGACTTTGGCGAGCAGTCCAACCTCAGAGGAGTGTGAATTACCGCCCGCACACACAGAGTGGCTCTCCTCGACTGCCTGCCAAGGAAGGGATGGTTCTCAACCAAATCAGTCTGTGGCTGCCAAAAGCTCTTGTGAGGGCCCAGTTTTCCAGCAGGAAACGTAACCTGAATTGGAAAACATGAGTGTAAGCTGGAAAACAAACAGCTCAAAATATCTGTGTCCTGAAATGAACTGTAAGCCATTCTGTCTCCAGAACTGAATCCACTTAGTCAAAGGAGCAGAGGGTTACGGGAGCCAGCAGAAGGGAGGGAGAGAGGAAGGAAAGACCAACTGATGAAAGGAAGGAAAGAAAGAAGGAAATTCTGAACAAAAGGAACATTGAGCCTCTGCTATATGCCAGGATCTGTGCTGGGAGGTCCACATTCATTTTCCTATCAAGTCTTTCCACAATGTCATGATGCATGGAGAAACTGGAGGTCCTGAGTTTAATTAACATACCCAAGATCACATAATTAGAATGCAGGAGAGCTGGAATTTGAACTCAGATTCAATGACTCCAAAATTAGCATGCTTTCACTAGATTCTTTTGCACCCCAAAAGAGGGAAAGGAGGAAGTGTTATTGGAAACTGCCTTAGAGAAGGCTTCCTGAGACCCTATTAGATTAAAAAAAAAAAAAAAAAAAGATTGAGGATTTGGAAGCGTCCAACATCAGAGAATTCCTAGTCCCTGAATTGGGCTTATAGAGAGTAGCTTGAATAATTAATTGAAAGCCTACAGGACAACCATTCTTTCCTAGAAAACCTTCCCTTCACATCTCCCCTTTTTTTCTGATTTTCCCTGCTCTCCGAGGCTCCACTTGAGTTATTTGCATATGCGCTTTCACATATGGTGCTTATACATGAAACTCTACAGGGTCAAAGGATTTAAGCAATTTATCAAGCCACCTGACTGATAAGTGACAGGACTGAGATTTAAACTCAGGTCTTCCAACTCTTCATTCTAAGCAATTTTCACTGCATAATAGCTGTCTCTACAACATGTGCCTTCAACAAGGAGATGCAAGATAAACACTGACCATTAATTTGTCAATTCCAGCTGCTGGGGTATTTGAGTGACCACTAATCCATTGGTAACTTCATAGACACATGAGAAGGATAGGCCAATGTCAATGAGGAAATGATTATTAAAGTATGTTAAAAACTATAAAGTGATATGCAAATAAAAGCAATTATTATCATTTTAATAATGGATTCTTTTTGCTTGGTGCCCAAAACTATAGTTATTAGTTCAAAGATGGCTACTGGAAAATATTGCAAAGATAAAATATTCAGTTATCCATTTAAGACATTATTGCCTTTTCTAAAGCCTGTTTTAAAAGTTAAATGAGTTGTCCAAAGCCACAAATCTAGAAGATGGTGAAGCAGAAATACAAACTCCAGCAATTAGTCTCCAGCAACTACAGTTAAAGCCATTTCGTGTACCAATCCAGTGAAATAGATGACATCATTATATATGTCTCCACTGTATAAATAAGGTGATAAGAAGTTATAGTCCTTGTGTAAAGGACCCACAACCAGTAAGCAGTGGAGCTGACATTTGCATTCAGGTTGTTTGACCCCAGATTTGGCGGAATTAACCATGATCCTACAAGCTGATGCCTAACATGATAAAGAGAAGACAGAAAAATATAGGACCAGTTTCTCTTTGTAATTTGTAAAACAGTAGACAACTGCAAGGTGTTAACATCATTGCCCATAATGGTTATCAACTATCTGTTCCTAAACCTACCCCTCTTGTCCATTTCCACTTAACACACCTTAATTCAGGGCCATCATGCCTCCCCTAGACATCATCTTATGTCCTTCCCTTCTACGACCCATTCCCCACATTGCCACAGGAGGACTCTTCCAGAAACATGGATATAATCATGTCACTCCCCCACTTGAAAACTCTCACTAGCTCCCTATTTTCTTTAGGAAAATGCCCAAAGATTCTAGAGCTATGTTCCTAGCCTCTCCTCTGCCACATGACAACCTCTTGGATCTTGTCCCGTGCTGCTTCTTCACCACCCTTCATAATTTCTGTTCCTGCCACACTGGACCACATCCAGTTCTGAGATTATGCAAGGCTGTTTCTTGCCTCTGTATCTATGTTCACAATGCTCTCTCTGGCTGGAATATTTCCTCTCCCCTTACGTATGTCTGGTGAACTTCTAGCCAAGATACCCCTCTTTAAGATCCTCTCTTTTTCAAACCCTCAGAGTTCCAGTCCTTCTTTGGGCTGCCTTTGTCCTAATCATATACCTCTGACATTCTGCATGGTACATATGTCTTCACAACCAAACTGGGGCAATCTCAAGGTAGAGACCCTGTCTTAATCATCTTTGGGTTCTCAGAGCCTAGCATAAGGGTTCAGTAAGTGCTTGTCAAAATGAATTTAGCTGACATCTCTGTTTCTTCCGTACTAGTCCTCAATCAAGATAATAAACTGGCCCCCTCAGGTAGGGAAAATGTGTTTTCCTGTACTGCTTGCCTCCCTGCTTCCCTTTCTTTCTCTCCATCTCCTCTCCTCCCCTCCTATGCACTCTGAAGAGATGAGAAAGCAAGAGGCTGGATGAAAAAGCACACTCAAAAGCCCTATCCAACCGCCAGTTTGTATTATTTCTTCCATGTCCGTAAGAGAGAGACAGAGAGAAGGGAGAGGGTGGAGGGCATGCAGCTGGCTGTGGGTAGAAGTGTCCCCACTGGGCAAGATCTCACACTGTGTTTAATGGCAAGCCTACTTTGGGGACGATGGAGATGGGGAGCAATAGATTGACTGCTGTGTGTACCAATTTCAAATTGCTAGCTATACCCTTAGCTAACACTAGTGTTTCATGTTGCAGATCCAGTGTTACCACGTGAAATAGTCAGCAAGTACACCTCTGCCAGAGATAGAGTAATTTGTTATCGGCTGGAGTGAGAAGCTGACACAGTTACCTCACAGAGATGCTTTTATTCAGATGTGCAGCCTTCCGTAGATTAACCATGACTGTCCTGTCTCCTTGGCGACACACACTCTGAGCATCAGCTCCCTGACCAGTGCTCTGGCATTTTTGAAGGCAGTCTCCTATCTGCTATCCACTTTCTGACTTTGCCATCTCAGCTGTTACATGGTGATGGCAAAGGAGGATAATTTGGACAAGTGTGGGATTCAGAGAGAGTTGGAAAAGAGGTCTCTGTCTCTGGTCTTAATCTGCCTTCAATCGGTCCTCCAGTGTGCTTTGCTAAAACTCCAAAGTGAATGTATCACCCCTGTTTAAATTACCTCAATGATTCCCGTTGTACTCAGGATGAAGTTCAAGCTTCTTAGACTAGCATGTGTGCCTATGTGTAGTGTGGCCTCTGCTTACTCGTCCACTCTTGTTTCTGACTTTTGGATCCTGTAAACATCAAACTACTTGTCAGTTTCTGCACGTAGTGTTTTTGTATCCACGCCTTTGCTCAAGCAGTTCCTTCTGCCTGGAGTACTCTTTCCTATACCCCTCACCTCTCACCCACTTTGCTTAGCAAACTTCTACTTATCATTAAAAGGTTTAGCTAAAGCATCAACTCCTCCAGCTTCTTCTAACCCTCTGGATTAATTCATTTCTTTCAGGCTCCCCTAGTCCTTTTACATTTCTTCCACACGCTTTACAGTGGTCTGGGAAAGCAGTAGTGTACAGAGGTTAAGAGCAGAGGAAGTACCAAGGTGAGTAGTAGGAGCGGTCTGCCCTGGGTACAGGTAATAAAGGGTGTATTGTATGTAGAGTATGTAAAATCAGTTAAAAAAAGAGAGAGAGAGAAAAGCACTAAAAGTTTTATGCACCCGCAATTCTAAACAAACTCAGTGTTAAAATACTCACTTCCACCAGGGCAATCTGTTCCCACCTCTACATCTGGTTAATAATGTAGGGTCTGGAATGAAACACTTAGCTCCATTACTTAACATCACATACGACCTTGGGCACATTACTTATCTTACTCTTCCTCAGTTCCCTCCTCTGTAAAACGGGGACAAGAAAACCATCTGCCTAGTTAGTTCTACTGCATGAGACAATGAAGGTAAAACACTTAGAACAGTAACTAGGACGAAGTAATCATTCCATAAATATTAACTATTATTTGATGAGTCTGTATTCTTCCCTTGGGTTACAGCTCCCTACTAGCTTAAAGCTCTTTGAGAATCTCTCTTGCTCACTGCTGTACACGCTCTGCCTAGCATAATAAGCACTTGTTGAACGAGTAAATGAATCTTATTCAACCCTGTGAGACATTACAGAGTATGTGCACTGGAAATAGGTGCTCAGTAAATGTTTGTTGGATGAATTGGTAGTTGAATGAAAGAATATCTCATAAGAGAAGAAACTTGCAAAGAAACTTGAAATGGCCCTAAAAAGACACAAAGGAGGGATAAAAAGGGTAGACAAAGTCAATGGTGAGAGTGAAGGAGAGATCCAAAGTTCTCTCTCCTTGAACATCATGGGCTCCAGGAAAATGGGAGCAATGCAAGGGTGCTCAAGAGAAGTATCTTCTCACAGTCTCAGCCCCACATTAAGACCAGAAATATGGCTATGAAGAGGAAATGGGAATCTGCCAGTTTCTTATTCCAGCTACTGTCCTAATATTGGTGGTTTTTTTTTTTTCATTTGGTCAGCAAAGCTCACTACCATAATTCTTTGCATCTAGTTCTTGAAAGATATATGACTAAGATATGCTCAGTATATGGATTACTCTCAGATTTTCCAGGGTGGGACACCTACTAAACCCACTGAGATATTCATAAAATTCTAAATTGGAGCAGTTAACAGAAGGGATAAAGATAATGCTTTCAAGTAACTCTAGCAACATTTAGAATTTCCTTCCAAAATATCACCTCATTAATTCTTAGCCTTAATAAGTAGGAAGAATGGGCCATATCTGGGAAAACTTTGCTAGATCATATATCACCACCAGGATTCCAAAGGACCTTAACAGACTGAATCCAAACCAACAAAAGAAGATTCAATGTAAAAAGTCCAAAGCTTGGTTGACATTTATATTAAACAGAAAAAAGCCTGCATAAGCAGCTATAGTTCCAACTGTGATCCTGATGTTTCCACCCAGTGACCCAAATTCTGTCCCTTGGAGGCCAAGAGGAGTAATTTACTTTGTATATACATCACAGCCCACCAGCAAACTGGTGAGAGTTCTCACATGCTGCCAACCCAAACCTCTAAGGTTTATCTTTTCCAGAAGTAAATATCCCCAGTTCCTTCAGCTAGTCCTCACATAACACAGTTTTTCTATCTCCTCTCACAATTTATATCAGGGAAAAAAGAGTAGCTTTTGAAATGTATGGACTGACTTAAGCAATTCCAGTATCATTCAAATGTTCCATATCTGAACTATGATGAATCACGTAAGATATTTTGTCTAGTCACTCATTCAGTGAAATACTTTCCTCCACAGTAATTTTGTTTGAACCTCACCTGCTAATAAGAGGTCACTATCTTCCAAAGCACTTGTTGGAAAGAATGGACAGATGAGGTGTTGGTTCCTCTGCCATTACAGGGAAACCCAAGATAACACTGGCTTTAACAATCTAGTGGTTTATTTTCCTGAGCAGATGGTCCAAGTCTGATATGACAGCTCTACAATCATTAGGTACCCTGGTTCTATTTTTCTTTCACTCTGCTGTCTTCAACATGCAGCTTCCATCTCGTGGGACAAGTTAGCTTTTTCAGTTCTTATTGTCATATGAGTTTACATTCCCACTAGCAAGGAGGAGACAGGAGGACAGCGGGATGCACACCCCTTCCTTTTGAGGGTACAACCAAAAGCTGCAATCATAATTCCTGCTCAATTCCAGCCGACCAGAACTCAGTTACATTCCATACATGGCTAACAGGAAGTCTTTATTCTAGACCATCATAGACTTATCAAAAAAAAAAAAAAACAAAACACAAAGGTTCTACTACAATGAAAATAAGAGACAATTAATATTGGAGGACAACTGGCAGCTTCTGCCATGCATGGTTTAAAACTCTTCCTCATACTTAGGTAAAATTGCCTCTGTTGTTTTTGCAACTGAAAATGATTTATTCTCTGGAGATAAAATAAACAAACTTATTCTCTTCAAAAAATTAAATACAACTGTCATGTAGCTTCCCCTTATTAAATCTTTCCTTTGCCAAGAAAAGCAACCCTCCATTTTTTTGCTTCTTCTGTAATGTGGTTTCTGCATACATCTGCATCCTCGTCACATTCTTGTCTCTTTTATGCCAATGTTTCTCTCATAGAGTTCTTGTTCTATACCTCTAAGATCACACTTAGCAATCACATTCCACAAATATGTATTTATTACTGATATTTTCCCAAAGTGATGCTAGGTAATGGCAATAACTCAAAGACGACATGACTTTTAACTTCAAGGAGTTTATAAGTCCAGTCCCACATCAGACAACTGATTCATAATGACCTTATAGTCAACTCAATCCTCCTGGGTATTTCTCACAAGAACAACAATGAAGTAATACTTGCATCATTCTGAACTTAGATAATTGACTTTCTCACTTAATTGAGGGATGTGATGTCCAGCTATGTTGTACCTTACCTTAGTTTTCAGCCTGTTATTCCATCAATTGGAACTTGGATTGTGTCCTGGGATACTATGCAACCACTCTCACTTTTATGGGTTTTGAAATTTTTCCTTTGATAGACAGGTTTAGAGAAATCACTGATATGAATAATTTGTAGGAACCTAGGTAGGATTCCAAGTATAATATCCATTGCTTAGAAGAGGGTAGAAAAAGAAACCATGATTTAAAAAAAAAAAAAAAAATCAGGATTAATTTTTGTCCTTTGCATTTTTTTTTTCTTTTGTTTAATATATGGTGTAAAAATGATCCTGACAGTAGGAATGGCTGTGCAGGTAATTAGCCAATGCCAGCTGAATGCAGCCCAGAAGGTTCCAAAGCCCACTGGCAAGCTGGTGCCAGTGATAATCCATATTAATAGCTGGTAATATTGGCATAACTCTAGGAATTACGTGAAATCATCCTGTTTTGTGAGTTTGATCCTCAACAACAGAGGCTTCTCCCATGCTCCATTCTCCTCTTCTGAAAAGAGATGCAAATAAATGTATTTGGTATTGTATTATTACTTCCACAGCTTGGGAAGTTTTCAAATTCTCAAATATATATATATATTTCCCCTGTTCTTGGGTCATGAATGAGGAACCAACCAGAAGTTGAAAAACTCTTATCACAATAGCTTAACGTCAGCCCTGGGTCTGAACCTCTTTTCACCTGGACTCTCAGGCTTGCAGAGTGGAAGCCAAATATATGTCTTGTCCCATTGCCTCCACTTCTCTGTGTTATCATAATCATTCCCTGCCCATGTCATCTCTGTGACAGGGAAGGTAGTAGCTAAACACGATCTCTCACATACACCCCAGAATAATTTAATAGTACTATGCAGAAGAAGGATGGCAGCCATGATTTCAGCAATGGGGGAAATCCCTTGAGTTTATAACCCCATCTGCAACTTGGTGAATCCCCTACCTGGAAAAAAAAAAAAAGTAGGAAAAAAAGACCCTTCCATCATTCCCCTTGGGGAAAAGGGAGAACAGAGGAGGAGGGTTAAGTGTGAGGAGAGAGGGGGAGGGAAACAGAAAGAAAGGGAAGTGAAAGAGGGAGGGAGGGAGAGAAAGAGAGAGAGAGAGAGAGAGATTGATTCACAGACTAGGCAAGTGAAGAAATAATCCATTCCCTTGCTAATAAGAGAATGGGAAAGGCACTTGGCAGAAAGCATTCAGGGGAAAGTACATCCTTTCATGGCAGCTAATAAAAGCTCTACATTTTAGGTGACCTTTGAACAGTAACAGAGAGAGTGAAAAGTTCCTGCAAATAGAAATAAATGCCTCATAGAAGGAAGTGACATCCCAGAGCAGACCTACTTGGGGCAACCACAGCTGAGGTCACACAGTGTCCTTGATAGTGGGCTGCAGTCAACCTCATGTCCCTTGGGGCTACACCCAGTGGAACCAGGATAACTCATTCATGTTGAATACCTACTATGTACCAGGCACTGTGCAATAAAATCATCAATCCATCCTGGACCACAGCAGTGACAATTCTCTTTGCAGTCTGCTTTGATAGATGCCAACCAACAAAAGCAACTGAGACGGATTCCCAAGGAAGACAGACACTTAAAGAACATTGCTTTGTCAGGGCATGTTTGGGCAGGCTGCCTGCCAGTTATATTCACATAACACTGTTGCTTACTTTTTTTTTTTAACTCCCTGAAGTATATTCACACAGTGTCTATGAGAAGAAGAAACAGAAATTAGAGAATAACATTTATGGATGGTATAGCATTACATCTCCATGACTTGAGCTTTCTGGTAGCAACAAAGATGTGCAGAACAAATGAAACTGATTAGAGGTCATGAGACCATCTGAGATTTTACTGATTATTAAATGAGATACTTTCTGCAAAACTCTAGTATGTTGCTTGGAGATGAGTAATTACTCAAGATATTATAGCTATTGGTATTGTATTATTACTGTTGATTATTGTTCCATATGATTTCTGAGGCCATTGCATATCCATGATTATAAAATTATCCCAATTTTATAGGGGTTCATTTCCAAGGGATGAACTGGGGAAAATGATGGAAGAGAATCCTCCTTCCTAAACAAAAGGTATATAGAAAAAAAAAAATGCCTAGAAAAGTATAGACTACACCCTTACAACAAACACTCAGGAAAATTAGCAATCTTTTATATCCAAGTTCAGACAAGTAAAGTAAGAAATCAGAATGCCTGGGCTGGGACCATGTCACACATCAAAGAACTGGTAAACTGTGGACTCCAGAGTGACCTAGAGTTTGGCGGCTTGCACCAAGAAAGGGGAGAGAAGACTAGTCTGTGTAAGTAGGTGGAAGAAATGTTTCAGCTTTAAACTCATTGTATGCTTCAAGCCTAGCTACCCTAAAAGGAGCTTGGTTGCAGACAACAAAAGCCATTATATCTGGCATAAGCAGAAAGATCTATATTAGAGGGCAGTAAATAGCTCACAGAACTTATTAGATAGCCAGGGCAATAAAATTGAATGCTACCCACCATGGAATTATATTGCCAGGAGAAATGTCCAACCACACTACTGAATTTCCGCAGCAGACACAGTGTTGCTGCTGCCAAAAGGGACCAGAAAGTAGAATTTCCAGCACAGATGCCCTATGAGAAACAAATGCTTCTGCAATAAGATTTGGTCTCATACATGTTCTCCAAATCTCCTATAATTGTGTCAGCTTAGTAGAATCTAGGTAACCTATAAAAGTCTTAACTGCATGGTAATGTCAGAATGTAGCTTTTGGCTTCCAGCCCCTAGAGTACAGAAAAGTATGAGAGAAAGGTATTGGAAGTAGATGTTGAGTAAACTAATCTGTAGCATCTACCACGTTAACATCAGATTTGGAAACTAAGTTGCTTTTTAAGGCATCTGGTTATTAAATCTGGAAATCTGAGAAACAAACAGGGTTTTACAGGGGAGGGGAGAGGGGGGATTGTTTAGCCCAGTGATGGATATTAAGGAGGGCACGTACTGCATGGAGCACTGGGTGTTATATGAAAACAACGGATTGTGGAACACTACATCAAAAACTAATGATGTATTGTATGGTGACTAACATAATAAAATTTAAAAAATAAAAAATATGGAAAAAAAATAAATCTGGAAATCCCTCTTCATGCCAAATGGCCTAGAACTGCTCGAGGACTTGGAATGACCCCAGAAAGCTAGTGTTACCATGAACTTGATGGACAGAGACCCAGAAATGCAGAGAAAAGCATAGAAACTTGTCATTTTACTGGATTCAGTAAGGTTTAGCACAGGCTCCACTGGGTATTTTCAATATTGAAAACTGCTCATGTGCCTTGTCTTTTTATTAATGGTAGTTTCAGGTTGGAGGCATGGATATAGATCAATGTATCTCAAAATAAGTCCTGCACAATACCCTCATCGAATCACTTGGGACATTTGTTAATATAAAGATTATTGGGCCCCATCCCAAACTCTGAAGCAGAATCTCTACATTAGCAGGAATTACAAAGTTGTGGAAGCACTTATCTATATTTTGTTAGAGGTCCCCATGCTTATAAAGTCTAGACTCAGAGTATAGTGACAACTCCCAGTAATTCCTACAGAAATTTACCTCCAACAGCTTATTATGGAGGTCTAAAAGTTGTGAAGTAGAAATATAGTTGGAAACTACTTTGTGGCCTTGTGAACCTGAGGGTCACAACAGAGCTGAGATTGAAAGTATACTGAGACTCAATCCAAAATGCATAATGTTTTTAAGCTATATTAGCATCTTGTCATATCTTAGATACCAAAAATATATAAGCCAAAATTGAATTCATACTAATCCAAATGTTGTGTGCAAAATACCTCACTCAAGTTTCAGGAATAAGGTCATGGGCTTAGAATGTTGTTTATAGGTGTCTCCAAGGAGATGGCATTAAAACATTTATACATGGTGTACCCTGTATTTATATGCAAACTAGCCTCTATGCTGTTTTCCAGTGGATGTTTTCAACCCTACAAAAAAAATGTGAAGACCAACTTCTGGCACATGGAAGTATTTTCACGTGGCCAATTGTATGGGAACTAGAGAAAACAACAAAGACTTGTAAATATTGAGAGTTTAAATGTGCCTTTTTCTTACACCATACACAAAGATAAACTCAAAATGGTGGAAAAGACCTAAATGTGAGACAGGAATCCATCAAAATCCCAGAGGAGAACATAAGCAGCAACTCTTCAATCTCGGCCACAGCAACTTCTTACTAGACACGTCTCCAAAGGCAAGGGAAACAAAAGCAAAAATGAACTATTGGGACTTCATCAAAATAAAAAGCTTCTGCACAGCAAAGGAAACAGTCAACAAAACTCAAAGGCAACCTACAGAATGGGAGAAGATATTTGCAAATGACATATCAGATAAGGGGCTAGTATCCAAAATCTATAAAGAACTTACCAAATTCAACACCCAAAAAACAAATAATCCAGTCAAGAAATGGGCAGAAGACATGAACAGACATTTCTCCAAAGAAGACATACAAATGGCCAACAGACACATGAAAAAATGCTCCACATCACTTGGCATCAGGGAAATACAAATCAAAACCACAATGAGATACCACCTCACACCAGTCAGAATGGCTAAAATTAACAAGTCAGGAAACAACAAATGTTGATGAGGATGCAGAGAAAGGGAACCCTCTTACACTCTTGGTGGGAATGAAAGCTGGTACAGCCACTCTGGAAAACAGCATGGAGGTTCCTCAAGAAGTTAAACATAGAGCTACTCTACGACCCAGCAATTGCACTACTAGGTATTTACCCCAAAGAAACAAATGAAGTGATCTGAAGGGGCACCTGCATCCCAATGTTTAGAGCAGCAATGTCCACAATAGCCAAACTATGGAAAGAGCCCTGATGGCCATCGACACATGAATGGATAAAGAAGATGTGGTGTGTGTATGTGTATACACACACACACAATGGAATATTACTCAGCCATCACAAAGGATGAACACTTACCATTTACATCAACGTGGATGGAACTGGAAAGTATTATGGTGACTGGAATAACTCAATCAGAGAAAGATAATTATCATATGGTTTCAATCATATGTGGAATATAAGAAACAGCACAGAGGATCATAGGGGAAGGGAGGAAAAATTGAATGGGAAGTCATCAGAGAGGGAGAAAAACAAGGAGAGGCTCTTAACTATAGGAAACAAACTGAGGGTTGCCGGAGTGGAGGGGGTTAAGGGGATGGAGTAAGTGGGTGATGGGCATTTAGTAGGGCATGTGATGTGATGAGCACGGGGTATTATACACAACTGATGAATTACTGAACTCTACATCTGAAACTAATGATGTACTATATGTTGGCTAATTGAATTTAAATTTTAAAAAAATTCCATTAGGAGACCTAAATCCTCTGTATGCAACTAAAATCAACCAACATTTATTGAAAACCTACTGTGTGCCAAACTCTTTCTAGGTGCTTTCTCATATGTGATCTCATTTAATTTTTAGAACAATCCACGGGTGCCTGGGTGGCTCAGTCCTTAAGTGTCTGCCTTTGGCTCAGGTCATGATCCCCAGGTCCTGGGATCGAGCCCCGCATTGGGCTCCCTGCTAGGCGGGAAGCCTGCTTCTCCGTCTCCCACTCCTCCTGCTTGTGTTTCTGCTCCCACTATCTCTCTCTCTGTCAAATAAATAGATAAAATCTTCAAAAAAAAATTTTAGAACAATCCTATGAGATAATTTTAATTCAGTTTCACAGTTGAGAAAACTGAAGTACCAAGAGATTGATTGGATAATGTGCCACAGAGCAAGGAAGAAGTAAAGCCAGGACTTTCTGACAGCAAATCCAGTGCTCCTTCCACTCTGTCCCTCTTCTTAATTAATACTAAATAAGTATCACTTAATAATTAATACCAACAGCCCACTATTTCTTATAGAAAAATACATTTTTACTAAGGACATTATCTCATTTGATCCTAATAACAACACTCAAGGCCTGGCAGAGAATGATGTTACTATTTCACAATGCGAAAAAAGAAACCCTAGAAGATTCAGTAACTCTTCACAGGTCACAAAGCTTATAGCTGCTGAGCCAGCATTTGAGCCCTCGTCTTTTGATTCCAAATATGTGTTCTATTTACTACCTCAGAGTTAAGGAAAAGGGATTAGTATTACTTTGTACCTAGTTTCTCATCTGCTAGACATTTTATATACATGAGTTCTAATCCTCACCACAACCCTGAAAACTAGGAAGTAGACCCATTTTATAGATTTATAAACAATGGCTTAAAAGAGGTTGAAGTTAATCAGTGTTGGAACGGATTCCAACCCAAAAGTGTGACACACTGATATAACTGCACGTTACACGCACACACACACACACACACACACACACACAGTGTCATTCAAAGTGAAGAAGACTGTGATAAAGTACAAACAGCTCTTAACAGACCTTCCTGTTTGGAAACTCCTAGTTTAGATCACAAAAATGTTCTAAATCACTACCCTTAAGTATCAACATAGAACAAGCAAATGTAGTCAAAAATCTCTCCATAGAGTCAAAATTGTACCTGAAGGAAGAAGAAACTGGTTGGCTCATTCTAAAAGCACTTGGCCATGCCTATGAATGTCTACTGCCAGGATAACTTCAAATAACTATGTCCTTCATGCCATCAACCCAGAGTCATTCTTAGAAGCAATATCCTTGAGGATCAAGTTATGAAAAGACATGTAGAGTCAATGAGGCCCTGTGCTCAGAACTACTTGCAAATAGATAGAAAATTGGGTAAGTAGAAGAATTTGTGTACTGAATGAGAACAGCATGCCAGCCAATACTTTCACAGACACTCTGAGAAGCACAATTGTTATAAAATGTATGAGCTTTTACCCAAGAAGGAGCAATAAAGTATTTTCCTTGTTAACCAATACCTCAGCAGGTAAGTATAATAGTTCCTGAGACTTACATATACTTTTTTCACACAGTTCATTTGATTTTCAGATTATAAAACACTTTAATCCCATTTTCTGCCCATAGGAGACTTTCAATAAATGCTTATTGCAATGAACTAAATTGAACAGAGTTAAGAATTATTATCCTCTAGAAATAGAGGATAACATGAGAAAATAGATGCTCAGTAAGGTTAAGTGACTTGCCAGGTATCAAATATAAGCTGTTACATGTTATTAAGTTCTTCTACTCTTTGGTGAATCTTTTAGAAACCATCCAATTCCATATTGTTATCACAGAGTAACGTTAGGCCACATGATATACATCAAAATTGGGTATTCTTCCATTAAAATGCCTACCCATCTTAGAAAACCTGGATTTGATTAATTTTGGTTTCTAGAAAGAGGCCCTGAAGAATTTAAATTTGGATTTTTGGAGTGATCCATATGTCTGAATAAGTTGTTTTTGTCAAACATCCATTATCTCATGGCCCAGATTCCATAATTAAATGAGGTCAAATGAGAATATATGCAAACTGAAAAGCACTGTGTTAATATTAGCTGTTATCAGTGAGATGTATTTCTCTTACAAACATAGAAGACAATGAAATAAAGGGCTTCTTTTATAACTGAAAGAAAGAACTGTCTAGTCAGAAAAAAATATGTATTATCGTACATTTTGCACACCAAAAATTCAAAGACAAATATAATTGGTAACAGCACTATTATATCAGACTATACTGAAAAATGGATTGAAAGTTTGGCGTTTGATGTTTAAAGGAACAGTCAAATGTTGCAAACACAGAGAACTTTTAGGGATTCAGTCCATTATGAAAATCAAAGATTCACCCAGACATAATCCTCTTAAAACATGATCATTCTTCATATTTTCAGACTCAGCTTTCTTGATATCTTCAATCTTTAAAAAGCTAGAACTTTTAAAAAAGGGGGGGAGGCAGCTAAAGGCACTTGGAATGAGAAACACTATATTCAAATACAGTGGCTATTTCTTGAATGTGTTCTAGGTGACAAGTGACTGCAAAAAATCCATTTCTATACCTATTTTACACATTAGGAAACTGAGATTTAGACTGGCTAAGGCACTTGTTCAAGATGATGAAAATAATATTTAACAAAGACATAAATTAAGTTCAAGTATTCCAATGTTGTGCACAATATTCATTTTTTCTAAACTTTCTGTAAGTTTCAAAATAGACCAATGGATGGGTCTAAGATGCTAACACTGACAGTCTTTTGTTCTTTTTATTAATACAATTATTTCTAACATTTGCTTCCACTTAATTTCTCAATTATCCTCTATTTTGCACATCTATTTAAAGATTAACACATTAAAATCAACATAACGAAGAGACTTCTAGTGTTAAGATGCCCTCTTCTTTCAGATATCACTCCCAAAGTAATAAGAAATGTGACCAACAGAATTCAAAGTCTTTTTTTTTTTTTGGCAAAATTTAGGAACATCTATAATCTCAAACCACTGTATATGATTAAGAGGTGTCAAGATGTGGGATTAGCTCAAAAAAAGAAGCTTGCAGGAGCAGATCTTAAACATGTCAGGGGAGTACAATCACCAAAACAGATGGTGCACTAAAAAAAGCAAAAAAAACAATAATCACATCTTTGAAAAAAAAAATGGACTGAGATGCCTAGGCAATGTAAAGTAGCAGGAAATAAGCAAGGAAATAGATAGACATTCCATTTTTGCAACAAACAGTCTATTGATGAATTATAATGGAAGAAAAGTCAAACACTGAAAAAATAAAAATGTATAAAGACAAACAACTATCACACACCCAAACAGACTCACATGCAGACAGACAAACAGAGACACAGACACAGACACACACACAGACACACACACACACGGAGGAAAGAAAAAAAAAGGGAGAAATAGACTTTCACTTCACTGTGAAATCAGGAGACTCCTAGTCATCTGCAATTTAGGTTGGTTTCTTTCTCATAAACTTCTGTGTACACAATCCAAGAACTCAATAATTTATTTCATTCAAGTTATATTCAAAAAGAACCAAAGATTCTTTAAGAAAAAAAAAGGGAAAAATGGACAAAAATTGCATTTTCTTTCTCACAAAGAATGAACATATAAAAGATTCACTAGAAAATGTTGTTAACAGGCAGAGCAAAATCATGACAAAACTTATCGCAATGAATCAAAGAACATTAAAAAAAAAATCAAAGAACCCAAAGCAGAGATACAAGAGCTTAGGGAATATGTGGTGAAATGATAGAAGAAAGTAAAATGTAAGAGGTCAGACCTAAGAAAAGGAAAGGAAAAAGTAAAGGCCTGGGCACCTGGGTGGCTCAGTTGGTTGGGTGACTGCCTTCGGCTCAGGTCATGATCCTGGAGTCCTGGGATCAAGTCCCGCATCAAGCTCCCTGTTCAGCGGGCAGTCTGCTTCTTACTCTGACCCTCCCTCCTCTCATGCTCTCTCTCTCTGTCTCATTCTTTCTCTCTCAAATAAATAAATAAATAAATAAATCTTTTTTTTTTTTAATTTTTTATTGTTATGTTAATCCCCATACATTACACCATTAGTTTTAGATATAGTGTTCCATGATTCATTGTTTGTGCATAACACCCAGTGCTCCATGCAGAACGTGCCCTCCTCAATACCCATCACCAGGTTAACCCATCCTCCCAACCCCCTCCCCTCTAGAACCCTCAGTTTGTTTTTCAGAGTCCATTGTCTCTCATGGTTCTTCTCCCCCTCCGATTTCCCCCCCTTCATTCTTCCCCTCCTGCTACATTCTTCTTCTTCTTTTTTTCTTTCTTAACATATATTGCATTATTTGTTTCAGAGGTACAGATCTTTAAAAAAAAAAGTATAGGCCTTAAGGTCAAAAGACCACATTATAAACAGTGCACAAAAAATGAATAAAATCTTATGTAAACATAGTAAAGGAGGATGAGATTACAAAAAATAAAATAAATGAAAACAATTCATTAAAATAGCTTGGAGAAAAATTATATTAATGAAAAATACACTAAGTAGATCTTTTATACATATGATCAGTGTTCCTAAAGAAGAGAACAAAACACACACAAAAAATCAAGATATATAAATATATAAAGAAAATTTCCAGAAAGAAAATAATACTTGAATCAAAAGATTAAGATAGTCCATTCTGTCTGAGAAAATGAATATATTAGAGGACAACTAACTACAAACATATCTCAATAATGTTATCACATTTCAAAACAAAAGAAACTTATAGGCATTCAAACAAAAGTATCACCTATAAGACTAAAACATACTAGGGGGATGCCTGGCTGGCTCTTGACTTGGGGTTATCAGTCTGAGCCCCATGTTAGGAGTAGAGTACTTAAAAAAGAATAAAACATACTAAGCTAATCTCAGGTTTCTCAAGGGCAATTTTCAAGAACAGAATACAGTAACACTATGTTTAAAAAATCCCAGAGGCAATTTGTAATGACGTGGATGGAACTGGAGGGTATTATACTGAGCAAAATAAGTCAATCAGAGAAAGACATGTATCATATGACCTCACTGATACGAGGAATTCTTAATCTCAGGAAACAAACTGAGGGTTGCTGGAGTGGTGGGGGGTGGGAGGGATGGGGTGGCTGGGTGATAGACATTGGGGAGGGTATGTGCTATGGTGAGCGCTGTGAAGTGTGCAAGACTGTTGAATCACAGATCTGTACCTCTGAAACAAATAATACATTATATGTTAAAAAAAAAAAAAAAAAGAAGGAAGAAGAAGAAGATAGCAGGAGGGGAAGAATGAAGGGGGGGACATCAGAGGGGGAGACAAACCATGAGAGACAATGGACTCTGAAAAATAAACTGAGGTTTCTGGAGGAAGGGGGTGGGAGGATGGGTTAGCCTGGTGATGGGTATTAAAGAGGGCACGTCCTGCATGGAGCACTGGGTGTTATATGCAAACAATGAATCATGGAACACTACATCAAAAACTAATGATGTAATGTATGGTGATTAACATAACATAATAATAAAAAAAAAAAATCCCAGAGGCAAAACTTGAAAAATTCAGGTATAAAGACAAGAGAAAAACATTTTGAACTTATAAAACCCAAAGAATATAAACTATACAGAGGAAAAACCTAAGGAAATTAAGAAATGAATTTAAAACTATTACAAAAAGTCTGGCAGTGATCACTGAATTCAGGCAGCCACAAACCTAAGTCTAAAACAATTCCGGTAATGAAAAGTGTAAAATATAAATGTTGTAAACTATTACAATGTAGAAATAATATAAATAGCATATATATAGCATATAAATATATAGCATATATATATATACATATATATATATTACATTTATATATAAATGGATGTGTATATTTTAAAACACCAGAAGAACCAAAAAAGAAAAATGAATAAGGGTAGGAGAAAATGAAGAATGATACTTTCATCATTGTTTAATACATACTGTCTTTAAGAAATAAAGAATGGAGTATATTATACAAGGTTATAATAATGAAGATAACAAATAGAACTTAGAATATAAACCCAAATAATTATTTGAAAAACAAATTTGAAAAAAAAAGATTTTTAAAAAGAATCAATAAAAAAGAATGCATGCTACAAGATTTTATTGCAAAATTAAGACTAAACTATTAAAGCTATTATATAAATAGGATAAAGTCATATATTAAGTAGAAAAAAACCTAAAACTAAAACACAATAAAATACAACTATACACCATATACAGAGAAGATGTTATGTGTCAATTACATATTCATATATATTCATATATATAATCTTATAGCTTAATAATACACATACATATATATTCATATATAATAATCTTAAAATTCAATAATAGACAAATAACCCAAATAAAAATGGGCAAAGGACCTGGATAGACATTTCTCTGAAGAATATATACAAATGGCTAGTAAACACTAAAAAGTGCTTAGCATCCTTAGCCATTATAGGGAAATACAAATTAGAATCACAATGAGATATCACTTCACACTCACTAGGATGTCTATAATAAAAAAGAGAGACACAAGCAAGTGTTGACAAGTATGTCGAGAAACTGAGACCCTCATACATTGCTTATGAAAATTTAAAATGGTGCAGCCACTTTGGAAAGCAGTTTAGCAATTTCTCAAGATGTTAAACATAGAGTTACATATGATTGAGCAATTCTACTCCTAGGTATCTACCTAAGAGAAATGAAAACATATCTCCATAAAAAGACTTATACACAAATGTTCATAGTAGCATTACTCATAATAGCATCTAGTGGAAACAACACAAATGTCCATCAGCTGAGGAACAAATAATATGTGGTATATCCATAAAATGAATATTATTTGGCAATAAGAATGATGTACTGATGCATGGTAAAAGATGGATAAAAGTTGAAAAACTGATGCTAACTGAAAGAAGCCAGTCACAAAAGATCATATACTGGATTCCATTTATATGAAATGTCAAGAATGGGCAAATTTATAGAGACCGAAAGTAGATTACTTGTTACCTAGGACCAGGAAGTGGGGGAGGTTGGGGAGAAATGGGAAGTAATGTTAATGAATATGTGATTTCTTTTTGAGATGATGAAATGTTCTAAAATTGTGGAGATGGCTGCACAACTTTCTGAATACACTGAGAACTACTGGACTGTATACTTTAAATGGGTAGGTTGTATGGTGTGCTAGTTACATATTAATAAAGTCATTAAGAAAGATAAACCATTAGTTAATTATTTTTTAAAAACAGGGTAGGGAGAAGCACAAGTATATAAATGCAAAATAAGAATGGGGAAATGACTACATATAGAAGAATTTAAAAGATTATAAAAGACTATTTTGCTTGACTATACAAATTAACTTGAAAACCTGAATGAAATGGATGACTTTCTAGGAAAATAAAAATTTCAAATTAGAAAATCAAAACAAATAAATTCTCACAGGAGACACAGACAAAATTGTCAAAGAACTCACCCCGTTCCCCCAGAGAGAGTCAGGTTAAGTCTCTCAGTTGAGTCCCACCAAACCTTTAAAAAATATCTATCTCAAATACTCTTTAAACTGTTCCAGAGTAAAGAAAATATACACACTGCCAAATTCTTTATGAAGTCAGAAAAACATTAATATCAAATCTGACAATGATAACCCCAACTGATGAGTCTTTAAGAAAAAATCCTAAATAGGGACACCTGGGTGGCTCAGGTCACGATCCCAGGGTCCTGGGATTAAGTCCCGCATCAGGCTCCTTGCTCAGTGGGGAGCCTGCTTCTCCCCCTGCCTGCCGCTACCCCCTGCTTGTGCTCTCTCTCTCTGACAAATAAATAAAATCTTTAAAAAACGAAAAAGAAAAAAATCCTAAAGGAAAAGCAAACAGAATTCAGAAGCACATACACGCAAAATACACCACAACCAAATTGAGTTCATACCAAAGACAGTCCAATATTAGGAAATATAACTCATCATATTAAAATATTAAAGAAGGAAAAATCACATGATCATCTCTGCTGATGCTAAAAAGGCATCTAATCAAATTCAACACCTATTCTTAATTTTTATAACTTTTAGTAAAATATAAATCAATTCATACTTATATGACATGATGTGTGTGTGTGTGAGAGAGAGAGAGAGAGAGAGAAGGGGGAGAGAGTAAGAAAGAGCAAGAGAGAGCAACCATCAAATTTACAAGTAAAACACTAAAAAGATTTCTATCAAAGATGAAATGGAACACTACATCAAAAACTAATGATGTTAGATATGGTGATTAACATAATAATAAAAAAAAGATGAAATAAGGCAAGGATTACAGAAAGCTATCAATTGTATAAATACAAAATTATGTTATAATAGAAGAAAAGATCCTATTTACAAGAGCAAAAAATAACCACAGACACAAATTATATAGAAATAAACCTAATAAGATATATCCAAAACTAAGGTAACTTTAAAACTCACTGAAGAATCCAGAACGCTGTAATAAATGGAAGGAATACCCTGCTCTTAAATAGGAAGACACAATATTGTGATGATGTCTATTTTTTTCTAAATATCTATAAATTTGACCTGATCTTCTTTTGAACTTTTTTTTAGATTTATTTATTTATTTTAGAGAGGGAGAAAGAGAGCGTGAGTGTACGGTGCGGGGAGGGGGAGAGCGAGAGAGAAAATCCTCAAGCAGACTCCCCACTGAGCATGGAGCCTGACCGACGCAGGGCTCGATCCAGAAATCATGACCCGAGCCAAATCAAGAGTCAGCTGCTTAACCAACTGAGGCTCCCCACATTTCACCTAATCTTAATAAAATATCAACAGAACTTTTATTTTTAGAATGAGACAAATTCTAAATTACATGTGGCAAAATAAATATGCAAGATCATAACAAAATTTCTGAAAAGCAAATGTAATGTGGGAGAGCTACCCCAAAAGGTATTAGAACATATTTTAAACCAGTATGATTTAATTGGTGTGGTACTTGGGCCTCAATAGAGAGTTTAGAAAAAGAAAAAATGCATACAGGAATTTAGTATATGATGATATGGTCATGTGGAGATATGACAGATTAATTCAATAAATGAATACCTTCTAGAGAAAAAAAGATCTGTCCACATAAATACTTTACAAGGATCCCTACCACAAAGAAATTACAGGTGGATAAAGGCTTAACTCTAAAAACTGAAACCAGAAAATTCCACAAAGAAAACACAGAATTTTAAAAATAATCTTAGAGATATTCTCAGTATAATATGAAACCCAGGAATCATTAAAGATTGCTAGATATTTTCCAAAGTGCTGGAACAAACAATCCTAAAATTTGTATGGAATCAGAAAAGACCCCAAATCGCCAAGGAAAGGTTGAAAAAGAGAAACAAAGCTGGGGGCATCACATTGCCCGATTTCAAGCTATATTACAAAGCAATGATCACCAAGACAGCATGGTACTGGCACAAAAACAGACATATAGACCAATGGAACAGAACAGAGAGCCCAGATATGGACCCTCAACTCTATGGTCAAATAATCTTCGACAAAACAGGAAAAAATATGCAATGGAAAAAAGACAGTCTCTTCAATAAATGGTGCTGGGAAAATTGGACAGCTATATACAGAATGCAACTCTACCATTCTCTAACACCATACACAAAGATAAACTCAAAATGGATGAAAGACCTCAATGTGAGACAGGAATCCATCAAAATCCTAGAGGAGAACATAGGCAGTAACCTCTTCGACATCGGTCACAACTTCTTTCAAGATACATCTCCAAAGGCTAGTGAAACAGAAGCAAAAATGAACTTTTAGGACTTCATCAAGATAAAAACCTTCTGCACAGCAAAGGAAACAGTCAACAAAACAAAGAGGCAACCCACAGAATGGGAGAAGATATTTGCAAATGACACTATAGACAAAGTGCTGATTTCCAAGATCTATAAAGAACTTCTCAAACTCAACACTCATAAAACAAATAATCAAGTCAAAAAATGGGCAGAAGACATGAACAGACACTTCTCCAAAGAAGGCATACAAATGGCTAACAGACACATGAAAAAATATTCAGCATCATTAGCCATCAGGGAAATTCAAATCAAAATCACATTGAGATACCACCTAACACCAGTTAGAATGGCAAAAATTGACACGGCAAGAAACAACAAATGTTGGAGAGGTTGTGGAGAAAGGGGAACCCTCTTACACTGTTGGTGGGAATGCAAGTTGGTACAGCCACTTTGGAAAACAGTGTGGAGGTTCCTCAAAAAATTAAAAATAGAGCTACCCTATGACCCAGCAATTGCACTCCTGGGTATTTACTCCAAAGGCACAGATGTAGTGAAAAGAAGGGCCATATGCACCCCAATGTTCATAGCAGCAATGTCCGCAAGAGCCAAACTGTGGAAAGAGCCAAGATGCCCTTCAACAGATGAATGGATAAAGAAGATGTGGTCCATATATACAATGGAATATTACTCAGCCATCAGAAAGGATGAATACCCAACTTTTACATCAACATGGATGGGACTAGAGGAGATTATGCTAAGTAAAATAAGTCAAGCAGAGAAAGTCAATTATCATATGGTTTCACTTATTTGTGGAACATAAGGAATAGCATGGAGGACATTAGGAGAAGGAAGGGAAAAATGAAGGGGGTGGAAATCAGAGGGGGAGACAAACCATGAGAGACTACGGACTCTGAGAAACAAAATGAGGGTTTTAGAGGGGAGGGGGGTGGGGGGGATGGGTTAGCCCGGTGATGGGTATTAAGGAGGGCATGTATTGCATGGAGCATTGGGTGTTATATGAAAACAATGAATCATGGAACACTACATCAAAAATTAATGACGTACTGTATGGTGACCAACATAATAAAATTAAATTAAATTTAAAAAATTAAAATAAAAAAGATTGCTGTATCTTCAAATTTTTATGTATAGTAAATAAAAATTAAAGTTAAGAGAAAAAATTGGGGAGGGGAATAAGTAACACATACAAAAGCTATATTTTCATGCATATAAAGAGAGCTTCTGAAAATCAAGAAGAAAATTACCTACAGGCTAATATAAAAGTTGACAAAGAACATGAATATGCTCACAATAAAGGGAGTACAAAACTTTCAGACATATGAAAAGATGCTCAAATTCACAATTAATAAATGCAAAACTAAAATGAGATAGCATTCAACTGGCAAAAACCAAACCTCTTCTAAAAATCTATTATTTCTCAGAGGATGGGAAAATAGGGAAACTCTTCTATTTTGTTGGTAGGTATTCAGCACACAGACAATTGGAAAATATATATTAAAAAGATCCTGTTTAAAGAACACAATACCGGGGAACAAATTTCTAAAATGAAAATTGCTAAACATTGTGGAGAGAAATTAAAGACCTAAATAAATGAATAGATTTACCATGTCAATGGATTAGAAAACTCAATATTGTTAAGAAAGAAAAAAAGAAGAAGAAGAATGTAGCAGGAGGGGAAGAACGAAGGGGGGGAAATCGGAGGGGGAGAAGAACCATGAGAGACGATGGACTCTGAAAAACAAACTGAGGGTTCTAGAGGGGAGGGGGGTGGGAGGATGGGTTAGCCTGGTGATGGGTATTGAGGAGGGCACGTTCTGCATGGAGCACTGGGTGTTATGCACAAACAATGAATCATGGAACACTATATCTAAAACTAATGATGTAATGTATGGGGATTAACATAACAATAAAAAATTTAAAAAAAAATAAAACTAATGATGTAATGTATGGGGATTAACATAACAATAAAAAATTAAAAAATAAATAAAAATAAATAAAAAAATTAAAAAATTAAAAAATAAAAATAAATAAAAATTAAAAATAAAAATTAAAAAAAAAAAGAAAACTCAATATTGTTAAGATATTACTCCTCCCTAAATTGATGTATAAATTTAGGGCGCCTGGGTGGCTCAGTTGGTTAAGCGACTGCCTTCGGCTCAGGTCATGATCCTGGAGTCCCTGGATCGAGTCCCGCATCGGGCTCCCTGCTCGGCAGGGAGCCTGCTTCTCCCTCTGACCCTCCCCCCTCTCATGTGCTCTCTCTCTCTCATTCTCTCTGTCTCAAATAAATAAATAAAATCTTTAAAAAAAAAAAAATTTAATGCAATGAATTTTTTTTAATTTCAAAATCTATGTGGAAAAACAAAGACAAAGCTAGACTAGACATCTTTGAAGATATAGAATTAAGTTGCAGAATTACAATCAAGACAGTGTAGTATTGGCATAAAGAGAGTTAAAAAGAAATGGAGCAGAGCACCCAGATATAGACCCACTTATAAATGGACAATTGATTTCAACAATGATGCTAACACATTTCAATGAGGAAAGAATGGTTTTTCAACAGATGATGCTGGAACAACTTTAAAAAGATAAGGGGATATTTCACTTAGCATAATACTCTCTAGCCCCCTCCACATCATTGCAAATAGCAAGGTTTCATTCTTTATTTATGGCTGAGTAATATTCCATTGACAAATACCATATGATTTCATGCACATGTGTAATTTAGGAAACAAAACAAACAAGCATAGGGGAAAAAAAGAGAGAAAGAGGCAAACCAAGAAACAGACTCTTAACTATAGAGAACAAACTGTACCAGAGGGGAGGTGGGTGGGTGGGTGGGGTGGGGGGGGAGTTGGGTGAAATAGGTGATGGGGATTAAGGAGAGCCCTTGTTGTGATGAGCACAGGGTGATGTATGGAAGTGTTGAATCACTATACTGTACACCTGAAATTAATATTACACTGTATGTTAACTAACTGTAATTAAAAACCTTGAAAAAAAAGATACGGGAGTAAAAAGCACTTCACAGCATATACAAAAATTAATTTTAGATGGATCACAGACCTAAATGTAAAGCAAAACTGTAAGATACCAAGAAGAAAACATAGGAGTAATATTATCACACACGTGGGGTATAAAAATATTTTTTAGTAAGAACACAACTGGTTATAATCATAAAGGAAAACATATTGATAGACTAAATTTCACAAAAATAAAATCATCTGCTATTCAAAAAACATTGATAAGAAAATAAAAAGACAAGCCACTGGGAGAAATATTCACAAAACATATATCTGACAAGACACTTGTACCTAGAATATATATATTTTTAAAGCACACAAATCAATAGCAAAAAGATAAACTTTCCAAATTCTTCAAATGGCAAAAAACTGGGACAGTTCACAAAAATAGAAATATATCTGCCAATAAGCACATCAAAATGTACTCAACACCATTAGCTATCAAGGAAATGAAATTTAAAACCACAGTGAGATACCATTTCATACTCATTCAAGTAAATAATATTTAAAATGACAACACCAAACACTGGTGAAAATGTGGAACAACTTGAACTCCCATACATTGCTGGTGGGAATGTAGAAACGTTTTTGGCAGTTTATAACAAAGTTAAACACACATCTAGCCTATGACCTAGAAGTTCTCCTCTACATGTTTACCCAAGAGAAATGAAAACATATACCCAATAAAAAATTTTACAAGAATGTTCTTAGCAGCGTTATTCATAATATTCTCAAATTGTAAATGACTGAAATGTCTATACATAAGACAATTGGTAAAGTTGTGATATATTCATAAAACTGAATACTATCCAGTGAGCAGAAGTGTGCACAGTGTATGATTCCACTTACATGAAGTTCAAGAATAGGCAAAACTCATCTATGGTTAGAAATAAGACAGTGTTTGACTACTAAGAACATAAAGATGGACTAAAAAGGCAAAAAGGAACTTTGAGGTGATAGAAATGCTCAATATCTTGACGAGAGTGGTGAGTAACATGGGTACATATATTTATCAGAACTTATCAAATTGTACACTTAATATATTTGCATTTCACTATATATAAACTTTATGTCAATAAAACCAACCAATGAAGTGAAAAAAATATACATACACTTTGAGCTTGCAAATTCCACCTCCTAGAGTTTATCCTAAAGATAAGGTAAAGTGTTCACCAAAACACCCTGGAAAAATTCTAAATATCCACAATGAAACACTGTGAGGTCATTAAAAAGAAGGAGGCACCACAATTGATAAAGAATGAACTTCAATATATAAAATGTTAAGTTTAAAAGGTAAAGTACAGAACAGTGCATATAATATGCTACGGCATGTATTTTATAAGTACACAGAAAAATATCTAGAAAGATACAAGAGAGATCGGAAGCCCTTGTCCAGCGTACCTGGAGTAGGAAAGACTTATTGTCAGTATTTATTCTTTCTGTATTTGAATTGTATATCAGTGAGCATATGTACTCCATTTTGTAATGAATTATTTTACTATGTTTTTAAAAAACTTTTATAGGATAAAATGTACTTACATCATTTTTAGACATGAGACTGAATATGTTTCAAATGAGAGATCAGAACTAAGTATTAAGGATACTCAAAGAGAAAGAGATAAGTTTCTATACTGATGGAAAATCAAGGAAAGCTTCACACTGGAGGGAGGTTTTATAACGGAATTTTGAAGCAAGAGTCCTATTTTGACAAGAATAAAACAGAATGAAACAGAAGCAGTACCCAAATAAAGGAACTGACACGGCAAATACAGGCTATGGAGAACCTGGGCCATGTTTGGAAATTGGGCACTGGAAACTATGTTTGAAAAAATAAATGGGAGGCTTTAGCCTGACTATTGAAGACTCATTCAATATACTTTATTGATTTAGTTATAACCTTCAATCCTGTGTCTTCTACACTTATACAGCATTGACTTCTTTTCTACCAAAGAAAGAAAATCCAAAGGGATGGCAAAAGAACAGAATAGGGGAAAAAAGAAAAAGAAGAGAGAAGAACAGGTGTCAAGATAAAGAATCTTAGAAAAGTTAGAATGGAGTTCATTGGAAGCAAAGTCCAAAGTGAAAGCAAAGTTAAAAATTCGGGGTAATAAAGATTTTGTTGTTGTTGGCTTTGTTCATACAAAAACAGAAAAGAAATAAAAGGAGAAGGGCAGTTACTTTCTTAGGACCTGTGGTAGGTAACCAGACACTAGGGGATAAAAGGACAAAGGGCTTATTAAATAACTGTTATCCATCTGCAGTTACAAATGAAGAAGGTGGATCATCAGACAAACCAAGGATCAGGTTTCGAGGAGTGAAAGATGAGGGCAGATAAAATCAGAGTGGAAATTAAACGTCTTTGGAAATTAAGAAGACACCAAGATCACACAAAAGCAAAAAACCTGTAAAGGGAGGAGAATCCAACACATGGACAAGACTTGACAGACTGGCCTTGAGTTCATTCATCCGAGTTCACTGCCCTGGCAAAAGCTTCCTCCTCTCGAAATGAACTGTACATACAGAGATGAGCTTGGAGACCCTGGGCAGTAGCTTGTCAGCTCACAGTGGGCAAGCTGCAGGGTTCCATCTATCCCAGGAGAAGGCCTATCTCAGGATCTGTGCCATGGGACAGACTAGAAAGGCCATGGGACACTCTGTCTAGTCTTTCATGTCCCTTGAAGCTCAGTGTCTGGGATGTGCTAGGAAGATGTCTGAGGGAATAAAAAAAAATGCATGCATTCATTCATACATTCATTCATTGGACAAACATCTATTAGTTACCACTAAGTGCCTGGTACTCTGTCAAGTACTGATGAAATAAAAATAAATTAGATTAATAATCACTGAGGCCCCCCAGTCTAAGAGAAGAGAAACAAATAATAAGCAGATATAGCAAAATTTTAATTGTAGAATCTAGACACTAGGGATATTTGCTTTTGCTTTATATTGCTTTCAATTTTTCTGTAATTTCAAAAACCTTTATTATAAAATGTGGAAAAAATAAATTATAAGTGACAAGTGCTATTGGCACTTAACCCAAAGTGAGTATGCCATCATTTTTCTAATGATTATTAATGGGTGCAACACAGAAAGAGGCCTGTGGTCAAATAAGTTTGGTAAACATTGAGTTAAACATGTTTCTTTACTGCTTCATAAATTGATACCTCTAAGATGTTCTCTACACCTTATATCACATATAATGTGCAGAATTTTCCAGGGTTAGTTGAGTGTAAGCCTTTTTTTCATTGGGCATTTCTCAGCATACATGTTTTACAGAATGGACAGCAGGAGATGCTAGATTAAGGATTAATTCCCAAGCTACCACTGTCCTGCAGAAATGGGTTTTTTTTAAGATTTTATTTATTTATTTTAGAGAGAGAGAGACAGCCTGAGTGGGAGGGGCGGAGAGGGAGAGGGAGAGAGAGGGAGAATCTCAAGCAGACTCCATGCTGAGCAGACAGCCCGATGTGGGGCTCGAACCCAGGACCCTGAGATCATGACCAAAGCTGAAATCAAGAGTCAGATGCTTATCTGCCCCACCCAGGCACCCCTGTGCTGCAGAAATGTAATGAGGTCACTCAGGTAGTGCCGGGTGTACTGTATGTGGGGGATGCCTTTTTTAGCTCATAGTCTGAACAGGAATTTACTTTCTCATATATAGTGATTTAAAGCACACAATCCAGTATTACAGCACCACTTTGTAAGATATGAAGAACAGAAACCCAAAAATGAATTGATTTTAAAAAACAACTTCCTTTAAACAAATGCATAAGCAAAATCTAAGAACTCTAAAAATATTTAGTTAAGAACCCTAAAATGAGAAAAGGGACATCTCAGTCCAGAATGACATACAGGAGAGGAAAAGCAGAACTGGAACAATGCAAACAGCAAAGACATATTTTTTTTTGTCCCACTGGCTTAGGGTCCTTCCATGAAGGAGAACTGGAGATGCACATTAGAGCCCCACAAAACAGTATTCAGAATTATGCTTGAGTAGGACTATGTAGTAAAATACACATAATTCTCCACAAGAAGACATTTTCAACAAGTCCTTTTGTTCTTTCTCAAAGTCCCAAATGAAAGAACCCATCTAGGTATTGTGGGAGGGAAGCTTATGTCTGCATTGGTAGGCACCTGCCAGACAATATGTGTTAAATTTTGCTGCACCGAGTGGGTAAACGAAGTACACAGATGACTTCAGAGAATGCTCTCTTAACAAACCACACTTCTCTGTTGCAGTGCTACATCCTACAGGGTAACAGAAGTATTACAAATATCACACTTTGTTAGAGTTGTTTTTATTTGCGCATAACTACGAGAACATTTTTCGTAGCGCATTAAAATTGTGTATGCACTGGCCTCCCTAATCAAACTGTGAGCTCAGGAGATGGGACTGCATTTTTTCATTTTTGTTTCCCATGTGCCAATTCCGAAGGTCCTGGTATGCCGCTCTAAAGAGCTTGGATCTTATCCCAAGAGCAATTGGAAGCACTGGAGGCTTTTAAATAAGGTCAGTTTTTAATAGGACTAGATTTGCATTTAGAAAGCCCTTTGGCTGGATTGTGGAAAGTAGATTAGAGGCAGGAAGCCAGGTGGCAGACAGGCTGGTGAGAAGGCTACTGCAGTCTCCCAGGCTCCCAGGTAAGAGGTGGGGGGGAGGGGGGCCCTGAAACCAGGGCACTGGCACAGAGGGGACAACTGGAGGCTTGTCGGAGGTAGAACGGTCTGGATTTGGTAACTCATGAGATGCTGGAGATAAAAAAAAAAAAAGGTATAGCCTTAAATGACAGATGTTTCTAGTTTTGGTGATGCCAGTGACTGAAAAGGGGACTCCTGGAGGAAGAACTGGGCTGGGTGAGAAAAGAAATTAACATGTTCCCTACAAACGGCCCTTTTTTTTGGAAAGTGAGGGGCTGCGCTAACACCGAGAAATAGAGACAGTCTCTAACGTACTACCACCACCAGGCTAGAATCCAACTGTTTACAAATTTCAAGTGCTTCTAAATTGAAATGTATTTTCCCAAAGAAACAACACTATAGATCCTGATTGGGCCTAAAGGCTGTAGACTCTCCAGTGGCCACAATGTATAGTTAACATTTCTGTGGGAGGGAGGACGGTGTTGAGGAAAAAGCCCTGGGCACAGGGGAAAGAAATTTAGGACCTAGACCCAGGTTCACCACTGACTAGCCTACAATCCTCATCACGTACTTCCTTAGTTTCTCTATCAATAAAATGAAGATTGAAAGAAATGCTCTGCTTACCTAGGAGGATTGTTGTAAAGCTCAATGGAGATGGTTTATAGGAAAATATTTTGTATACTCTAACATATCTTTTTGTTTTGTTTTTAAGATTTTATTTATTTATTTGACAGAGACACAGCGAGAGAGGGAACACAAGCAGGGGAGTGGGAGAGGGAGAAGGAGGCTTCCCGTGGTGCAGGGAGTCCAATGCGGGGCTCGATCCCAGGACCCTGAGATCATGACCTGAGCCGAAGGCAGACGCATAACAACTAAGCCACCCAGGCACCCCTCTAATATATCTTTTAAAGGTAAAATTTGAAAGCAGCCATTCAGTTATCTGATACTCCTAAAGGGTAAATGATTCTGGGTACCTGGAATTGAATCACAGCAGAGAGTTTATTCCTTTCAGCATGAAAATTTTTTTTTCTGAAATTTTAACCAATTTGTAGGCATGGAAAGCTTTCCAAACTATTGTTTCTGTTACAGAGCATCACTGAACACAAGACTTAGACTTACTATCTACTTGTTGAGTAAATTACAGAGTTAATGTTGTGACCTTATCCTCATGTGGCCACTCTTTCTCATTCTCCTCTACTCCTCGTCTTTCAGTTCTCTTAAATGTGGAAGAGCCCAAGGAGTTAAGTATCAGACCTATTTACTATTTTTTTTATTATTATGTTGCGTTAATCACCACACATTACATCATTAGTTTTTGATGTAGTGTTCCATGATTCATTATTTGCGTATAACACCCAGTGCTCCATGCAGAACGTGCCCTCTTTAATACCCATCACCAGGCTAACCCATCCTCCCACCCTCCTCCCCTCTAGAACCCTCAGTTTGTTTTTCAGAGTCCATCGTCTCTCATGGTTCATCTCCCCCTCCGATTTCCCCCCCTTTATTCTTCCCCTCCTGCTATCTTCTTCCTTTTTTTTTTTTTTTAACATATAATGTATTATTTGTTTCAGAGGTACAGATCTGTGATTTAACAGCCTTGCACAATTCACAGCCTTCACCGTAGCACATACCCTCCCCAATGTCTATCACCCAGTCACCCCATCCCTCCCACCGCCCCCCACTCCAGCAACCCTCAGTTTGTTTCCTGAGATTAAGAATTCCTCATATCAGTGAGGTCATATGATACATGTCTTTCTCTGATTGACTTATTTTGCTCAGCATAACACTCTCCAGTTCTATTCACGTCATTGCAAATGGCAAGATTTCATTCCTTTTGATGGCTGCATAATATTCCATTGTATATAGAGACCACATCTTCTTTATTCATTCATCTGTCGATGGACATCTTGGCTTTTTCCACAGTTTGGCTATTTTGGACATTGCTGCTATAAACATCGGGGTGCACGTACCCCTTCGGATCCCTACATTTGTATCTTTGGGGTAAATACCCAGTAGTGCAATTGCTGGATCGTATGGTAGCTCTATTTTCAACTTTTTGAAGAACCTCCATACTGTTTTCCAGAGTGGCTGCACCAGCTTGCATTCCCACCAACAGTGTAGGAGGGATCCCCTTTCTCCGCATCCCCGCCAACATCTGTCATTTCCTGACTTGTTCATTTTAGCCATTCTGACTGGTGTGAGGTGATATCTCATTGAGGTTTTGATTTGGATTTCCCTGATGCCGAGCAATGTTGAGCACTTTTTCATGTGTCTGTTGGCCATTTGGATGTCTTCTTTGGAAAAATGTCTGTTCATGTCTTCTGCCTATTTCTTGATTGGATCATTTGTTCTTTGGGTGTTGAGTTTAACAAGTTCTTTATAGATTTTTGGATACTATCCCTTTATCTGATATGTCATTTGCAAATATCTTCTCCCATTCTGTCGGTTATCTTTTCGTTTTGTTGACTGCTTCTTTTGCTGTGCAAAAGCTTTTTATCTTGACGAGGTCCCAATAGTTCATTTTTGCCCTTGCTTCCCTTGCCTTTGGCAATGTTTCTAGGAAGAAGTTGCTGCGGCTGAGGTTGAAGAGGTTGCTGCCTGTGTTCTCCTTTAGGATTTTGATGGACTCCTGTCTCACATTTAGGTCTTTCAACCATTTGGAGTCTATTTTTGTGTGTGGTGTAAGGAAATGGTCCAGTTTCATTCTTCTGCATGTGGCTGTCCAATTAGACCTATTTACTTCTTTATCTATGCTCACTTCCAACATGATCTCATTCAGTCTCATGGTTCTAAATTCCATCCATGTACTGATGACTTTCAATTTTATATCTCCAGTTTTAGCTCTTTTCTTGAACTTCAATATCATATATCCAACTGCCTATTCAATGATTTCTTTGTATGTCAAATAAGTATCCCAAATTTAACATGTCCAGAATGATTCTTAACCATGCCCCAACTACAGAACCCACTGCACTCTCAGACTACCTAATCTCCATAAATGGCAGCACCAGTTGGCCATTTGCTCTGACCAACATTCTTGGAGCCAGCCTTGACACTCTCTTTTCCTCACACTCTGTATCCAATCCAACAGCTACTACCTTCAAGGTCAATTCACACTGCAACCACTTCTCACCATCTCCACTGCCACCTACCTAACCAAGCCACCATCATTGGTCCTATAGATTATTACAAGAGCCTTCTAATTTTCCCTCCTGTAATCTATTGCCCAATGAGTAGCCAGTATGGCCATGTTTGTAATTCATGTCACTCCTTTGATCAAAACCCTCCCAAAGACTTAGAATAAAATCCGAAGTTCTTCAGTATGGAGGTTCCTCAAAAAGTTATAAATAGAGCTACCCTACAATCCAGCAATTGCACTACTAGGTGTTTACCCAAAGGATACAAAAATAGATTTGAAGGGGTACATGCACCCCAACGTTTATAGCAGTATTATCAACAATAGCCAAACTATGGAGAGAGCTCAAACGTCCATCAACTGATGAATGGATAAAGAAGATGTGGTACATACATACAATGAAATATTACTCAGCCATCAAAAAATGAAAACTTGCCATTTGCAAGGACATGGATGGAGCTAGAGTATATTTTAATAAGTGAAATAAGTCAGTCAGAGAAAGACAAATACCCTATGATCTCACTCATATGTGGAATTTAAGAGAGAAAATAGGGGTGCCTGGGTGGCTCAGTTGGTTAAGTGACTGCCTTCGGCTCAGAGAGAAAACAGATGAACATATGGGAAGGGGAAAAAGAAAAAAAGGAGAGAGGGAAACAAACCGTAAGAGGCTCTCAACGATCAAGAACAAATTAAGGGTTGACGGAGGGAGGTGGGTGGGGGGATGAGCTAGATGGGTGATGGAGATTAAAGAGGGCACTTGTGATGAACACTAGGTGTTGTATGTAAGTGATGAAACACTGAATTCTACTCCAGAAACCAATATTGCACTGTATATTCAATAACTAAAATTTAAATTTAAAAAAATCCAAAGTTCTTTCCATGATCTAGTAGGCTGGAGTAATCTGCCCCACCTTTCACATACCCCCCACTCCTAGAAGACAGCATGAATTTT
This sequence comes from Halichoerus grypus, assembly GCF_964656455.1. Taxonomy (NCBI): domain Eukaryota; kingdom Metazoa; phylum Chordata; class Mammalia; order Carnivora; family Phocidae; genus Halichoerus; species Halichoerus grypus. The sequence goes on along the minus strand of NC_135725.1, from coordinate 68,475,313 downwards.
GGCTCAGAGCCTTTGCTCATATGGTTTCCTTTCCCTTGAAACTCTCCTCTGGTATCTGCAAGTCTCACATTCCTACTTTGTCCTATTCTCTGCTCAAACCTCACATCATCAGAGAAGCCCCTCTGCCCTCCTTCAAAAGTAGCACCACCACCTTCCAACTCAGTCATTCTCTCTTCCACTGCTGGGCTTTATTTCACTCAATAGCATTTAAACAACACCTGCACATTATTTGTGTATTTGTATATATTTCAGGGGTACATGTGGTTCATGGACTGCTGCCAGTCTGCAAACTGTTACCAGTCCGCAATGAGAAAAAGAAAAAATGCTTTGAAACTTGTTTAGCAATTTGACAGAGGAAGTTTATGTGTGTAGAATCTAATAATAAAAGTTAGGCCTTGTGCTTTTTTTTTATTATTATTTTCATCAAAATTATTTTTCAAAATAGCCTATAAGAGGTTGGAAAATTAAAAAATAAACAGGAAAAAAACATCTTTTCACCAAAGATTGTCCAAAAGAGGCTGGTTTACTTCATCCCCTGGACTGTGAGCTCCAAGAGAGCAGGATTACATTTATCAACGATTCACTAAGCACCTACTATGTCCCTGGCCCTGTACTGATTTCTGGGACTCAAACTTAAGTAGAACACAGAAAATGCCCTCCTGGAACTTACAATTCACTGGAAGAGAGACACGCAAAAACCAAATGGCAGTAATATGAAAGTCCAACAGTGCAGCAAGATACATACCATGCATAACTTACAAGTTTATATATTTTCATACCTGAAAAAAAAACAACCAATAGTGCAAGCACATAGTAAGCAGGGAATAAGTGGTCACAGAGAGCTTTCTTGGGGAGTCCCTATGCTACACTGGTATGTGTCTCCCTCCCAGTTCATGGGAGTACCTTTGTGCTTCTTCCCTTAGCATTACCTAACCTATTATATACCCATTTGTTCATTTGTTCATTGTCTACCTCAATGGTATTCCATGGACCAGTGCCTATTTGTTACCTGGCTCAGACTCACTTCCATCCTTTTGGCCATTCGCACATACCACATCTATGGTCCATGCCCAGAGAGGAGTCTTCTGTTTCCCGTGTTGGTCTGGCAGACAGCGGGGAGCTCCTGCTAAGTGGCAGAAGTTGTACACAGGAAGTGGGAAGACAAACCACTGCTGAGATGCAGAAGCTACCAAATATCTGACAACTGTAGCCAGGAAACCTTTGTTTACTTCATGTTCTCTGGACCACAGTAAAAAAAAAAAATCACAATTCCTCCTCACACTGTCTCATGGAACAGGGTAATCTCATTTCACCGAAACAAAGGCACCTCACTCTCTGCCGTAAGCCTGGAAGTACGTGAAGGTAGATAGCACAGCCTCCATCATCGTCCCCATCTCCTAAACACACAACACACATTCAGTACAGCGCCATGCAACCTGAGGGCCCTCAACAATCAGGTATTTTAAGACTTGTTTAAATCCAATTGCTTTCCAAAAAATGATTTGAGATAATTAATAATAAAAAAAGATGGAAACAAGGATTTATTGATCAAGACCTGTTGTATAGCTCTTTGATTATTTAATCTTCACAGTGGTCCAGGGAGGGAGGGGGGGTATGCCCATTTTACAAATGAGGAACCAGGCTAAGAGACGCTAGGTGGAGAGATCAGGCTTCAAATCATGTTGGTTTTGTTCCAGAGCTATGGACTTAATTAAGTAGGGCCCTGATGGGAGGAAAATATGAAAATAATAAGGACCATTAGAATTTCTACAACTGCATTATAATTGGCTACAAATGTTTTTGGTTTCAAAAAATCTAATGGCTGAGGCATCACAAAGAAGAAGGAGGAAAAGGAGGAGAGGAAGAGAACAGGGGGAGGGAAGGGAGAAAGAGAAGAAAGAGGAAGCTAATTTTCCTACCATCTGTATCAGAAAAAGAGAAAGCACCCAGTTTCTCAAAGGTAAAATTTCTCGTATGAAACTTTAAATAAAAGATAATGCGCTGAAGAAAAAATGTGGCTGTCAACAAATTTATCAATTTATTCAACACTATTGAGTGTCCTATACATCTGTCATCAGGCCAGATGCTGAAGTTTCCAGGACACAAAAGAAAACAAGAGTTCCTTCTATGTTATTTTCTCAATAACATTAAAGTTGTTTTCAGACAACAGTTCTCAAAATCAAAATATTCCCATCTCCGTAACACTGGGTTTCAGTCAGATCTCTTGGTGAGTACCTAAGCTAACACAGCCCAAGGACATAGCATTTTGGAGGAGCTAATTTGCCCCAAAGGTAAAATATAGAGCAGTGGATAGAAAACATGTCCCTTTACCCTATTTTCCATAGATCCTACATTTCACAGCCTAGCTTAATCGAGGTCATTCCCACAGATGCATGAACAGGGTTTTCTGTGTTGCTGATGGAAGTAAGATCCATTTTGTTTTAGTTGCCCAATTTGTGTCTAGTAGAACTGTTATCAAGCTCTGCAAGTTGAGAATCCAAACAATTTCATTCAAATGGTTCATAAGCAAATTCATACTAAGATTCTTCTTTTTTCCTTTGCTGCTTTAGTTCTCTCCAATTGCTAACCCCTTTCCCCCACCAAAACACAACAGGATAAAAAATATTTTATAGTACTACACAAGAAATGGACCTCTGATTGGATTAGGACACTGTGGTCATTGTCTCCTTCAATTTAGGGGGATTCGTTCCTTCTATTATTCCATACCTCAGTTTACTATTAACTGTAACTATAATCACTCATTCACCGAAGAGTAAATGAGTACTTACTGTGTGCTAGGCACTATACTAGTGCTAGAGATGCCCTCAGGAAGCTTACTATTTAATGGAAGAACTGGAAAAGCATACAATTAAAATATGATAAGCAATTTTCTATAACAGAAATGGAACTAAGCTGTGGAGCCCAAAGAGAGAATGTAGTGATGATTGTTAAATAATATATTGTGCAATGATCATATCATCACAATAAAAATTAAAAAATAAAAGACTTTACAAAATCTTACATTTTCAACAAAACAAAGCATTTTTACTTTCTTGTTCCCTTCCTGCCCTTGTCTAATGTTCAGACATAGTTGACTTCCTGAGGATGTACATAATTTTTCATGATTTTTATTTACTATATATTTGGAATGTCTATATATTGCTCTGTATAATTATCACATAATAGCCTTCTAAATCAATTTATTAAAATTTCCATATCAATTTCTCCATTGTTGAATACTTAGATTATATCTAAACTCTCTCTAGTATAAATGACATTAATTAACATATATCTTCATTGTATATGTTTGGACTAAGAAAAGTTACTTAACCTACTTGTATCTCAATTTTCTCAATTTTCCCTTCTTTCTATATAAAAAGTAGTATATGGTTTGTCTTGTAAAATATTTACTTTTCTTTATATATTTTTCTCTCTTTTCTTTTTGATGTTTCTTTTGGTATTTAAGAGGTTTTCAATTTTTGTTCTTGTAGCTACCATCATATAATGAATGCCTTTTCACCTTTTTCCTTCCCTATGCGTTCACTATTTGGTTTTTCACCTTTCAATGTAACCTCTGACTCTCAGATTACCTATGGGTCAATTATCAAGCCTTTTTTCTTTAATTTTATCTTTTTTTTTTTCCTCTTCTCCCATGTTTTAGTTATGCTGCTGCTTCTTTATAAAAATGTATAAAATTTACATAATAGTCTCCTACATCTTTTTGGCTTTAGATTTTACTCTATATTTTTTAAATCTGAAATCTACAATTAGATATATTTAATGCTTGCCAATGTGCCAAACTTACCCTAGTCATAGTTTGCTTGAATGAAGTTCATCTTCTATTAAGATTCCTCAGAAAGTACTCATAAATGTACTATTTCCTAAGTTGCTGCATGTTTAAAACTGTTTTCCCTTACACTATATGTCAACTAACCAGAATTTAAATAAAAATGTGGAGAGAAAAATAAAGATAGAAAAAGATAAAAAAAATTTTCCTTTAGCCTTGATTTTTAAGTACAAGTTGGCTTGATATAAAATCCTTCACTAACACTTTATTTCCTTAAGTCCCTTGAAAATAGTGTTCCACTATTGTCTTTCTCTGTATTTTGCTGTTGAGAATTCTGATGCCCTGAATTTTTCCTTTTTTAAGTGACTTTGCCTTTTTGCCTGGAGGCCTATATTTTAAAATGTGCTGTTAAAGACTTTGAGCCAGAGTTGACTATTTTGGGTCAATTTTCCCAAATATGTAATCAGTCTTTTCAATATATAGGTTTAGGTTTTTTTTCCTAGAAAGTTTTCTTTGATTATAATTTCAAATATTTGTTCAGTTCCACTGTCTTAATTCTTCAGAAACTCCAATTATAGAAATGTTGGGTCTTTTTTGCCTATCTTCTAGATCTATTACTTTTTCTTTCAACAATTTAAACTTTTACTATTTTGCTATGATTTTCTTGGCTATTTTCTTTCCATTTCCATACTCCTCTTACTGTATTTTCAGTTGAATCTATTATCCTTAAGAACTTGGCATTTTATCTTCATTTCTGAGAAGATTTTGTCTCTTCAAATGCTTTTTGAGTTTATTCAATACAAATTTCCTCTCTTCTTGGATGTTCTGTCCATTTCAATTCTGAGTTTTTGAATTTTTGATTTGAGGAAGATTCTCATATCTACTTGCTTAAGGATATTCAATTCAGGTTGGAGTAATGTGTTATATAGCTTTCCTGTGCTTCATGATTGGTTTGGGGGAAGAATTTTCTTTTCTGGTTTTCTCTCATCTATTTTCTATTCATTTTTCAATGTCTTATATTTTCCTGACATGCAATAACTGGTTTATGTGGGCAGAAGCAATGGGTTTAGATAGTTCATCAAATTTCCTAGTTCAAGAGTACCTCTTCTACGGCTAGAGTGAAGTCAGTTTCTTTAACAATGGTCCCTTAATCAAAGGTTGCTTTTATTTGGATGAGGATAAGAGCTGGTGTGTCTTCTGATTTTATGATTCTCTTTTATTTCTGTAGTATTCTTTATTTGCACACCTTGCTTTCTTCTTTCCATTTACTACCAAGCCTCCAAAAAACATCTACTCCCTCCAAATCATCCCCTCCTTCTCAAAAGCAGTGGCTTCTCAAATTGCTGCTCTTATTCACATGTACTTAAAATTCTCTATTTTTTTTTTATTCTCTAGTAACTAGTGCCCCAATGCATATGTCTCAGTATTCTCCCACTAAGGGTAGCTCTCCTCCTTTATAAGAATGATTTCATTTGATTCCACCATTGTTAGGATCCCCTCATCCCAACTCTTCCTTCTTTTTGAGAAAGTCTCTATCTACCTCTTCTCTGGCATAGACTTCAGAGTGTCCTTGGGCATTGGAACATTGATTTCCTTATGTATTAGTTTCCCACTGGTGCTGTGTTCTATAACACAGAAACTTGGTGGCTTACAACAATACAAATCTATCATCTTACAGTTGTAGAGATCAGAAGTCCAAAGTGGGTCTCAGTGGGCTAAATTCAAAGTACTGACAGAACTGAGTTCTTTCTGGAGGCTGTAGGAGAGAATATATTTTCTTGCTTATTCCAGATGCTAGAGGCCATCCACATTCCTTGACTCATGGTCACATTCTTCCATTTTCAAAGCCCTCCACGTCCTGCTGAGCCCTTTTCATACAGTCATCTATCTGGTTCTTTCTCTTCTTCCTTCCTCCACTTATAAGGACCCTTGTGATTACCTTGAGCCCATCTGGATAATCCAGAATAGTCTCCCCCTCTCAAAATCATCTGATTAGTTACCTTAATTTTCTCTACAACTTTAATTCCCCTTTGCCATTTAAGCTAACATATCAACAGTTTTCAGGGATTAGGATGTGGATATCTTGGGGGGAGTGGAGCATTATTCTGCCTACCACATTCTACTTGAACAGAAATGAAGTTTATAATATTCTATGCCTTCTAGCATGCTGTACATATGGATTGTGGGTGGTTTTATTGTTCTCCTTATTGATATTTATGGTTTTTGGAGGGGATATGGAAAGATTTGGCCTTAAACAATTACCATCACCCCAGTAGAAAATGAATTTCATCCACTTATCATTTCAAAGGCCAGAATATTGTTTCATATCTCCATCCCTTTGTTCATAATGTACTTACTGATCAAAATGTCCTTTATTCTTTATAAAACCCTAGCTCAGATGGTATCTCTCCCATACATCCTAGACATATTTTCTTTTAGGATTGTTTAAGATTTTCCATTTAATCTATCATTACATTTGCCATGTTGTGTTACAATTATTCCTTTATGTATCCTACTTGACGAGGGGACCTTTGAGAGTAAAAGATTACTTCTTATTCACTGTTGTTTACCTACTGCCTAACATAGTATATAGCATGTACTCTGCTGTATTATTGTTATTATCTATATGAATAATATCAATTTTAGAGCTAGTATTTATACTGAGCACTTAAAACATTATTATTAATACACACTGAAATTCAATGGCATAGGTCTTATTATCCTTATTTTATAGAGGAAAAGACTGAGACTGAAATTGTGTCCAAAGTCAGAGTCAACAAATAGTGCTATATAAACTTTTATCTTAATTCAAGACTATTTACAAATCAAGACTAAATACAAATCTTAAGCTATTTTCACTTCATCCTAATGTTTTCAGAGTGACAAAAGAAAAGTAGAGCATTTTTTGAAGTCAGCAAAAGAAGATTCCAGAACTCTCTTGTTCTTTCTTCCTTAATGTTCCAATAAAATCACATGGTCTCCTTAGAAGCCAAGAACCTCTGCTAGGTAGACAAATATAAAACTTCTCAACTAGAGCATAATCTAAGTTATCTTGGCATTTAACATTTTACTTAGAATAAAAGGAAGCCTTGAGCATTTTCCCAAGAAGATGCTCAGATGAACTCTGGAAGCTGTGCAGATTCTGGAGATAAGCCAGGGGCTCATGGAGGCTTTCAGGGAAAGTGGCCCTCCTATTACAGGAAGCTAAAATGTCCTGAATGGTCACCAAGGTCCTCAGAACAGGCAAGAGAAGGCATATAACGCATTATTTTCTAAAGAGCTGACAAAGATCCTAGTCTTGGCTCAAAAAGACCAAAATTAAAATACAAAGTTGCTGAGTGAAAACTCATTTATAGGTACAGACTACCAGAAATCCACAGATTACATTGTTAAGACAGGAAGACAAATCTAATAGGTAGAGTAACCAACAAAATGAGAACCATGCTAGCTAATTAGTTGTGAAGAGGACTTGGATGCTAATTTTGCAGATGTAAGGATGTACTTCATACCTCCAGGTGACACCAAATTGGGAGAAGTCAGAGCAAAGCAAAATCATGAACCTAAAATGAATGACTCTTCAGTTCTTCCAAAAACTTCCTTGAGAATTGGTTGCATTTCTTAAAGGAAGCAATAGCTTTACAGTCTTGGAAAATAGTCTTAAGGCAGGTCTGAGGAAAAGAAGACATAGTCTTTCATGCTGACCATTGATCCCTATGACTTAATGTTGACTTCTAGTATAAGGGGATGCAGACCTAAGTAAAATAATATAAACCAGGAAGGAATTAAAATTCAGAAGTCAGTGACACCAAACACCAAGAGGACTGAGAAGTACCAATTAATGTTACTCAAGAGGAAAGCTCTCATATTGCTGGTATCAGGTAAGATCAGATGAGTCAGAATGATCTGACACAGATGGACCCCAAAGGTAACTTTTGCCTCTATTATTGCATGACTAAGTGTCTTTGAGGAAGGACCAAACTAAGCCAAAATGGCAGAGTTAATGCAAATGGGCTTGTAGACTATGAAGGGCTACACAGCTCTGGCCTGTATGACAGATCGAGGACTTAAAAGGGCCATTCCCATTAGAACACAATGATGTGATCTCTACCATTTAAACTAACAAAGATAAAACCAAATGAAAACAAAACAGACAAAAAGAAAGAAAAAAAAAAAGAACTTCTGTTGGTCCCACAGCTCCTTCCAGTCACTGCCACATTAGTCTAAGAAGGATTGACTATTCTATTTCCCTACCTTCTGTTCTCTAATGAAAATACTCCAGTCAAGTTCTCATCCCCACTACTCCAACCAAACTGTCCTATAAAGGACCACCAATGCCTTCCACCTTGATGAGGACAATGGATAACTTTTAGTCTCAAGCATACTTGACTTCTCAGTAACATTTGGCAGAGGTAATTTCCTCCCTCTTGAAATACTTGTCTCTCGTTTCTGGAATAGCACACATCCTGTTTTGTTTCATATTTAGTTGTTTGCTTGTTCATTGTTTTATTAGATTTCTCTCTTGTTTTGCTGGCTGTTCCTTCTCAGGCTTCTTTGCTGACTCCTCCTCATTCTATTCCCTAAATTTTGGGATGCTCGAGGGCTGGATCCTCAGCTCTCATTTCTCCTCTTTTCATATGCATGTCAAAGGTGTGCTCATCAGGTTTCAAAATTAAATATCTATCATGTCTATGATGCCTACATTGGACTCTCGAGCTCCAAACTCTCCCTTACTGACTAATAAGCTTCTCAGAATCCTACCTGGCTATCTAGAAGGCTTTCTCAAAAGAGAACTTTGATTCCCATTTGCTCTAGCATCTTGCAACCTGCCCCTTATCTGTTCCTCTGGCCTACCCTTACTTTTGCAGTACTATACAATTATTCCCTGCATGGCAGACAGAGTGATCATTTTCAAACATAAGTCAGACCATGACATTCCCTTGATGAAAGTACTTAAAGGTTTCCCATCTCACTTAGACTAAACTCCAAATTTCTGGTCTTCTTAACCATAACACCTGCATAACTGATGCTCTCACCTCCTTATAAATTTTTTTTTTAATTTTTTTTTATTGTTATGTTAATCCCCATACATTACATCATTAGTTTTAGATTTAGTGTTCCATGATTCATTGCTTGTGCATAACACCCAGTGCTCCATGCAGAACGTGCCCTCCTCAATACCCATCACCAGGCCAACCCATCCTCCCAACCCCCTCCCCTCCAGAACCCTCAATTTGTTTTTCAGAGTCCATCATCTCTCATGGTTCTTCTCCCCCTCCGATTTCCCCCCCTTCATTCTTCCCCTCCTGCTACATTCTTCTTCTTCTTTTTTTCTTTCTTAACATATATTGCATTATTTGTTTCAGAGGTACAGATCTGAGATGCAACAGTCTTGCACAATTCACAGCGCTTACCAGAACACATACCCTCCCCAGTGTCCATCACCCAGTCACCCCATCCCTCCCACCCCACCCCCCACTCCAGCAACCCTCAGTTTGTTTCCTGAGATTAAGAATTCCTCATATCAGTGAGGTCATATGATACATGTCTTTCTCTGTTTGACTTATTTCGCTCAGCATAATACCCTCCAGTTCCATCCATGTCGTTGCAAATGGCAAGATCTCATTCCTTTTGATGGCTGCATAATATTCCATTGTATATATATACCACATCTTCTTTATCCATTCATCTGTTGATGGACATCTTGGCTCTTTCCACAGTTTGGCTATTGTGGACATTGCTGCTATAAACATCGGGGTGCACGTAGCCTTTCGGGTCCCTACTTTTGTATCTTTGGGGTAAATACCCAGTAGTGCAATTGCTGGATCATATGGTAGCTCTATTTTCAACTTTTTGAGGAACCTCCATACTGTTTTCCAGAGTGGCTGCACCAGCTTGCATTCCCACCAACAGTGTAGGAGGGTTCCCCTTTCTCCGCATCCCCGCCAACATCTGTCATTTCCTGACTTGTTAATTTTAGCCATTCTGACTGGTGTGAGGTGGTATCTCATTGAGGTTTTGATTTGGATTTCCCTGATGCCGAGCGATATTGAACACTTTTTCATGTGTCTGTTGGCCATTTGGATGTCTTCTTTGGAAAAATGTCTGTTCATGTCTTCTGCCCATTTCTTGATTGGATTCTTTGTTCTTTGGGTGTTGAGTTTGATGAGTTCTTTATAGATTTTGGATACTAGCCCTTTATCTGATATGTCATTTGCAAATATCTTCTCCCATTCTGTCAGTTGTCTTTTGGTTTTGTTGACTGTTTCCTTTGCTTTGCAAAAGCTTTTTATCTTGATGAAGTCCCAATAGTTCATTTTTGCCCTTGCTTCCCTTGCCTTTGGCGATGTTTCTAGGAAGAAGTTGCTGCGGCTGAGGTCGAAGAGGTTGCTGCCTGTGTTCTCCTTTAGGATTTTGATGGACTCCTGTCTCACATTGAGGTCTTTCAACCATTTGGAGTCTATTTTTGTGTGTGGTGTAAGGAAATGGTCCAGTTTCATTCTTCTGCATGTGGCTGTCCAATTTTCCCAACACCATTTGTTGAAGAGACTGTCTTTTTTCCATTGGACATTCTTTCCTGCTTTGTCAAAGATTAGTTGACCATAGAGTTGAGGGTCCATTTCTGGGCTCTCTATTCTGTTCCATTGATCTATGTGTCTGTTTTTGTGCCAGTACCATACTGTCTTGATGATGACAGCTTTGTAGTAGAGCTGGAAGTCTGGAATTGTGATGCCGCCAGCTTTGCTTTTCTTTTTCAACATTCCTCTGGCTATGCGGGGTCTTTTCTGGTTCCATACAAATTTTAGGATTATTTGTTCCATTTCTTTGAAGAAAGTGGATGGTATTTTGATGGGGATTGCATTGAATGTGTAGATTGCTCTAGGTAGGATTGACATCTTCACAATATTTGTTCTTCCAATCCATGAGCATGGAATGTTTTTCCATTTCTTTGTGTCTTCCTCAATTTCTTTCATGAGTATTTTATAGTTTTCTGAGTACAGATCCTTTGCCTCTTTGGTTAGATTTATTCCTAGGTATCTTATGGTTTTGGGTGCAATTGTAAATGGGATCGACTCCTTAATTTCTCTTTACCTCCTTATAAATTTTTACTCAAATGTTACTTTTAAAATGATGTTTATAGTGACCACCCCCTTCAAAACTGTAGTCCCCCCATCCCTCTACTCCTGATCCAAGTAACTCTGATTTATTATTTTCACAGCATTTATCACCATCTCAGATGCTACATAATTTATGTATTATATTATTTATAGTCTCTTGCTCTCCATTAAAATGTGAAGTTCTATAATGTTTTTGTCTATCTTACTCACAGACATGCCCTGAGAGCCTAGATGAGTGCCTGACATATGATAAGCACTCAACAGACACTGAATGATGATTATGGCTCTGCCTTGCCCTGGTGACTATGCCCCTGCCTAGTTCCCTGGCCTCATCTCCTATCATTCTTCTCTTACTCTCTGTGCTCCAACCATACTTGCCTTCTTGCTGTTCCTCAAACACATCACTCTCATTCCTCCCTCAGGCTTTTGTGCTTGCTTTCCCTTTACCTAGAACAGGCTTTGCCCATATCTTCACATGGCATATTTCCTCACTGCATTCAGAGAATACTTTCTAGATCCTCCGTTAAGTGTGTGCTCTCTGTTAGATTGTAATACTATTCATCAAATACCCATTTCCCTCCCTATGGTTCTCCACCCAGTAGGGCAATAATAAAAGTCAGGAGCAGCTATTTTATTTGCTTTCATCAATGAAATGTGAACAGAAGTGATGTGTGCCACTTCCAGGAAGAAGCTTTAAGAACCAGGCAATGGTTTATTACATTTCTTTTCTCTCTGACACAATGACCAGAAATGTTCCAGACTGAGGCTGCTCTGTTAGCCTGGATCCTGCAGTAAAAATGTGGACCAGGGGTGTGGCAAATCAATGGTAGACATGTTGCAGGAGTGAGAAACAAGCTTCTTATTATAAACTATTGATTTTAGAGCTTGTTTGTTACTGCATCATAACTTAGCCCTTTACTTTCCATGGCATTTATCATCACCTGAAATTATTATATGCTTTTGTTTAATTACTTGTTGAATATCTGCCACTGGAATGTAAACTCATGAGGATAGGGACTTTGTCTTTTTTAATATTGCCATCACTTAGAACAGTAGCTGTAGGGGCTCCACAAATATTTATGGAATTTATTAGTGAAGCTTTGTGCTTTTAGGACAGCTAGTGCTGGTGGTTCCAACATATATCTACACTGTGTGTATAGCTACAGTGGAGCTGCTAGGTCTCTCTCTCTCTCAAGGGAAAGAGCATACAGAGAATGCTAACCCAACCACTGCTTCTCTAAGAATCAGCATCCTTCCATCCCAAACTTCCTGCCCCATGCTGGTGTTTATGGAGTAGTGTATTTGGATAAATTCATCCCTGACAAGGGACAGCCAAGGAGTATCCATCCCACTCTGATCCATACCAACAGGAGAAGGTATAGTTCTTGTACCTGGGAGTGTCCTCCTACCTAAGATCCTCATTTTTACTTGAGCCAAGCTCAAGGAGGCTCTTTTTCTTTTATATAGGGACATAAAAATACCACATGGGGCACAAGGCATGCTATCTTTGCTTTGGGCCTGTTTTTTATTAATGGTGAATACCAAACTCTCTGTTCTTCATCTGCAACAAGGTTAATGGCTCTCAAGGAAGTTGTTTGGATTCAAGAAAGAAATGAAAGGAGAGAAGGGGGAGGAGGGGGAAGAGGGGAGGAAGGGAGGGAGGAAGGAAGGAGAGAAAGAGAGAGAGAGAGAGAGAAGAGAAAAGAATACATCAATTTTATTTAATCCAATCTTTGACCAAAGAGAAAATTGCTTGTTTACTTAATGTGATTATAGAGACTAAACTTACAAAGCCTCAGGAGAGACAGTGAAAAATCATCTAGCTTTCTCCTCCTTTCCCACAAACTCCCATAATAGTGTTCAAAATGTTCTACATCCTCCCTTCCAAGGGACTGACATCCTCTACTGCTCACTCCCGGTGACAGAGAACCCATTCTCCCATCCCATCTTTGGATAGTTGTGATGGCTGGAATTGTCTTCCTTGAATTTAGCTACAATCTGTGCTCCAGAGCTTTTCACACATTATCCCTAGCTCTAATCCCTGACACCACAATCAGGCTGATCCCTCCCTGTGGGCCAACTGTTTGAAAGACTGGAGGAATCAACTTCACTTTCCCAGAGAAAGGCACCTCTAAGCAGATACCTTATAAGTGGTAGTAAGTCATGTGAAGAAGAAAGAGACCTTGTAAGAAGCAAAGGGAACAGTACATGCTTCTGCCCAGAAACAAGGAAGAGTGTGGCAAGTTCCAAAGACTGAAAGATGTTTAATGTTGCAAGAGTACTGTTTCTGTAGGATTTTAGGGAAGAAAGGGGAGGGCAAGGAATAAGCCTAAAGAGGTAAGATTATAAAGGTGCTTATAGCTACTTCTAAGAATTTTGAATTTTACCCTGTGAACGCCAACGAACATAGGCCTGTTTGAAGCAGAGGACTAACTTGATAGACATTTTAAGAAGACCACCTTCGCTGTGGTGTGGAGAATGGATTAGATGAGGGTACGATATAAGACAATTAGGGGAGACCTTTTAGAAAGCTCTTGCAGTAATTCGGGTTCAAGATGATGGTGGCCTGCACAAGGAAAACAGCAATGAGGGAGATAGAAGTTGATAGAAATCAAGTTACTTAGGAACTAGAAATGACAGAACTTTTATTCTCTGTGAGACTGACACTCTTAAACAGAAATTCTCTCAGAACCTTGATATATGTTCTGTTGGATCAAAAGCCTGGCATTCACTCTTTTTTTTTTTTTAATTTTATTTATTTATTTGACAGAAAGACACAGCGAGAGAGGGAACACAAGCAGGGGGAGTGGGAGAGGGAGAAGCAGGCTTCCCGCGGAGCAGGGAGCCCGATGCAGGGCTCGATCCCAGGACCCTGGGATCATGACCTGAGCCGAAGGCAGACGCTTAACGACTGAGCCACCCAGGCGTCCCTGGCATTCACGCTTCAAGGCTAGTGCTTCTGCACTATTTCCCCACCTCTCTTGAGCTTCAGTTCCCCTGACTACTGTTTGCTCATTCTATCCCAATCAGTCCAGATGCATTCTCCTTGGCAAAGAAAAACAAACTCAGGAAGTGAAGACTTTGCACTCTGCTCTGTTAGGGTAACATGTCCCTATCAGTGTATTTGCATAATTGACAACCAGCCAGAATAAAGACTCTATGTAGGAGGGTGATGGTTGTCAAAAAAATGATAGAACACAAAAGCACGAAAGTATTTGTTTTCTTTTATATTTCAAACAATGCTTCAGCATACAGATAAAAGATTACCAGATGTTATGTAGATTTAACAGTATTTAGGCTCCCTTCATCTCAGTTCCAGGAGGCAGGAGAGGGAGGCGGGAGACACAGACCTGGATTTGAATCTCAACTCTATTCTCTTAAAAGCCATGTAACCTTGGACAAGTCATGTAACTTTTTTGGCCCTCAGTTTTCTCATGTGAGAAACAGGGTGAGTAATAACCCAGCTCATTATAATTGAGATAGCTAATGAAAGTAAAATGCTTAGCATAGTGCCTGCAGCCCAACAGTCCTCAGTAAACAGTGGGAATGGTGGTTACTCTTGGTGATAATTGCAAGGTTAAGTTGCTTTCAAAAATCCATTATACTCACTACCAAGAGAATAAGATTCTGCCAAGCCAAGACCTTCTTAATTTTCCTGCAGTCAACTCTAGGTGGCCTGAGAAGCTGTTTTCCTCTCTCTCTGAAAGTGGCCTAGCATGTTCAGAGGTATGGTTGGTCTTGAGGAGAAGTGAGCCTCAGCCCAGGCCTTATCCCCTCAGATATGTCCAAGATTGTCTCGGTACCACCACTGTCCGGGCTACTCCCTGCCTCCCTAATTGGACTGATTCCTACCAGTACCTTGGCTATCATATTCATCACCTTTTTCTGGACTCCTAGCTCCCCTGACCAGTTATACCATCCTTCTGCTCCTTCTCAAAAATCCCCCACCTCTCATCTCCTTAGGGACCTATCATCTAATTCATCTTCCAAAGTTCCAGTTTCATAGCCTGTTCCTTGGAAGAAGAAACTGGCTGTGCAGTTAGCATCCAGAGGTACTTAAAATGTAAGGGACCAGAGAGCATAAAGCTTCAGTAAATAACACTGGGTTAGGAATTAGCCTAACTTCATTCTAACTCTACTCTCTTGGAGGGGACATATATGGGAATTATGCAGATGTGTTCAATTCCACTTATTAACTCTAAGACCTCCCTGAACCTGTTTGCTCATTTGAAAAATGAGTAATAAGAGTACTTATTACTTGGGCGCCTGGGTGGCTCAGTCGTTAAGCGGCTGCCTTCAGCTCAGGTCATGATCCCAGGGTCCTGGGATCGAGCCCCGCATTGGGCTCCCTGCTCAGTGGGAAGCCTGCTTCTCCCTCTCCCACTCCCCCTGGTTGTGTTCCCTCTCTTGTGTCTCTCTCTGTCAAATAAATAAATAAAATCTTTAAAAAAAAAAAAAGAGTACTTATTACTTCATGGGTTCATTGTGAGATGAATAAGGTAAGAACTAATGGGCTTAGTAGACTTCTCACATAATATGCACTTAACTAAAGGAAGCTTCTCCTATTGTTCTATGATTATGATTATTACTCCTAGAGTCACTGGACAGGTGGTGAGTGTCCAGTCCTCTTCATGGCCTATAATTCACAAATCTTTTTTTTATCCCCATAAGTTAAACATGATCTGACCTCTCCACAGAAACTTCTATTAGCTTTGTCTGAAAGTTCTCCACACTGCCAGCTCTGTAAAATCTCAAAGCAAAGCTATCTTTGCATACTAAACCAAAAACCATGACAGTGGCTACAACTGTGTGCATGTTACAGTTGACAAGGTACTCAATTTCCTTGGAACCTTACCACCACTCTGAGTAATAAACAGAAGAAGGGTTACCATGCCTACTGAGAAAGCCAACCGAGAGAGTTTAGGTGACTTGTCCAAGGTCACACAGCCAGAAAAAGGCAGAACCAGAACTAGAATGAAGGTCTGATAACTTCCAGTAATGCCTCTTAACTCCTAAGTTTGAACTCTTCTACTTGGAATTGACCGACTGTTTGGCCAGGGCTTCTGGGTCTGATGGCCTCATGGAAAGTATCCAGGCCAACAGCCTGTGTGCTGACAGTGCCTGACCTCTGGTTACACTGACAAAGGAGACCAAAAGGAAGAGAAAGGGAAGGGAACAAGGAATTTCAGAACTCAGAACTCCAAAGACCACAACATGCCAACTCCTCATTCTAAATAAGAAAACCATCCCTCCCCTGAGGACACACTGAATTCACAGCAGAGCCAAGACTAAAATGCAAAGGAGAAAACTAATTTAGGAGGTGATTTGAAAACAAACAAGCGAACAAACAAACAATGTATGGACTCATCACTGTTAGGTTTCATTACCATCATTAATTCAACTAACATTCACTGAGCACCTACCATGTGCAAAAATCAATACTAATTCTGGGAATCAAAAAAGGAAAAGATATAATTCTTACTTTGAGAGCAATTCAGATATAGTCTCTCTCTTTCTTTCTCACATACGCACTCATTCATATTTATAAGAAATATTAATTGACATGAAAAAGCACTATAATTTACATATAAACACTTTACATCTTAATTAATCCTGCAAGGATAGGCACAGTTATTATCCCTATTTTATATATGAAGAAACTGGGACTCAAAGAGCCTAAGGAATATTCCCAAGGTCTAAGTAATATAGGTAGGACTTGAAAGCGATCAAGTTCTGATATCCATGCTCTAGTCTATTCCAGTGGAAGAAACAAACTCCTAAACAAAGAAGTTCCCCCAAAATATTTCAAAGAGATGATAGGTCCATTTCACCTGGGCAGCGAGGGACCTTAGAGCGGAAGATGGAGCCCACAGCACCTGAGAATGTTGTTCTTCCAGGTTACAGACTTAGTAGAAGGTCGGAAAGAAATTCATGAGTAGAGCTGCTGGAATTCTATGTCCACTGTCTAAGCAGTATCATATCTCTTCTCTGAGTTTTTCAAAGCACCACTTCTTAATGAATCTGCAGCAGCCCCAGCCAGGGTGATTGCAGATAGGGCACTAAAGAAAGAAAAGCAGGAGTGAGAGGGACGGGGTTGAGGCAGCATGGAGAGACATTTTAGTTTCATTGCTATTGAATCTGTTCTTTATCTTTCAAAGCTGGAACAAGCAATCCAATCCATACAGCCTTCCCCCCCTCCAATAAATTGCATTTAAAAAAATCAACTGGTGCAGGATTTATTGATCTGAATTGACAGTGAACTGCACAAATTCATACAAAAGAGTTTTCTCATTATAGAGTCATTTAAAGGACTAGATCAGAGCATTCATTGTAAAGTTCACCTGCAGTATTAAAAAAAAAAAAAAGCCAAAAAATGTATAAAATTGAACCTGGGCTGTATTTTTATTTCTATCAATTGGCTTTTTTCAGCATATTCTTTCAGCCATGTTCTCTTCAATTTGGTAGACAAAACCAGAAGGCATCACCTTGACAATTTTTTTCCAAGAGCAGCAATAGAAAACCAGGGGTTTTAGCTAGTCAAAACTTGAAACTGTGTTGGAACTGATCAAAAGCTGCTTCTATGGAAAAGTGTGGTTTTGTCTGCAGGTCCCCCTCCATGTGGAAATGAAGTATTTTGTCAGTGAGGGTAGTTTGTTGGGTTTCTCTGCCTTCATGTGGAATGTCAACTCTACCATCTGCTCTTGAGGCTTCCCAGACATAAAGCTCGGTCTTCAACCAAATACACCAAGCCCTATCAGATAGTATCAGTCTCATTGGTCAGAGTTTGGCCCCTAACAGAAGCCTTTAAGTATGTAAAGAAGATATTCATACTACACAACCATTCCTTTAGACATTTTACTTTTCCATAGGTCAAGAAATGACCAGAGGCTCCACAATCAATTACCAGTTTGTCCTGAGTGGCCCTCCAATGACTTGAAAGGAACACAGCCAGGAATATCCATTCTACTTCTTGCTATATTTGTCAGAGGAAGAGTTAAAGGCACAGGCTCCAAAGTCAGCCTTCCTGGGTGTCAGTATTCCTCTACCACCTACTAGTTGTATGTCCTTGATAAGTTAATTTGACCTCTTGGGTTTCATTTTCTCCATCTGCAAGCTGGGGTTAATTACAGCTTTCACCACATAGGGTAAGAATTAAATGAGATGAATATATGCTCCTAGTTCAATAAATGCAAGTTATTAGATTTAATAGTGCTTATAAAAACTGTTATGTAGGACACTGTATATTAAAACATTTGATGTCTCTGATATTAGGTCTTCCATGAAATTTGCTCTTAAGAATTTAAAGAAAATAGAGTACCTACCAAGAGTCATAGCTTTGTCACACTGAAGAACTCTGTAATCTAACCTGGTTCCCACTTTGCCTTTGTAAAAAGAGTCTCAAATCTAACATGATGACAGCTTGTATTTGATTGACCATGGCTAATGTATTTATTTCACCTCCCTAATATTAGGATTGTGATAGCCCGCTGCAGAATGCTTCAAGGTCATTTTTGGGATGAGTCTACTCATCTACTGTCAGTTTCTTAGTAGCAAGGTGCCTGCCATTCCCATTTGTATACACCATATCTAAGCAGAGCATAGAGCACAAAGTAGGTGTTCACAATTATCTATTGATTTGCATGTTTGAGAAAATTTAAGAAAACAAAAGACACCCTAAAGATAGAGCATTGATTAGCATTAATATTGTCCAAGGTGCAATGAAAGCAATTTGTGCCTTCTTCAAAACCTTCCTGTTCACTGCAATTAAAAACATGTTTTTACTGTATAGTAATGAGTTACTTAAGGGTCGTCATTTTATTCATCTTTCTTTTCTCAGATCTAGCCTGGTGGTTAGCACATTTGTGGTAAAGGTAATGAATACACATATAAAATTTTAAAAATGACCATGAGTAATGGATGGTCAGTAAAGTCCCCAGAACGAAATAAAACTCACACTTCACATCAAGCACATCACATTATAATGACTCAATGGCGGCAATTAGAATGAGTTCGAGCCATTCTTAGTTAATCTAAGAGAAAGATAAAAAGGAGGATAATAGGGAAAAGGGAGCAGGAAGCCATCTCCAACCACATTTATTTAGTCAATAAATATTTCTTAAGCACCTTCAATATGCCAAGCATTGTTCTAAACACAGCATTATAAGAGTGAATGAATCAAAGATCCGTTCTTACAGAGCTTACATCCCAGTGGAGACAAAATAAACAAGCAAAGAGCAGAATAAATAAGATAAGCTTAAATAATAAATCCTATGAGGAAAATGAAACTGGATAACGTGATAGAGGATAACTGGATATGGAAAGGTGGGTAATTTTAGATAGGGTGTCTAAAAAGGTCTCCTCTGGTCTCTATTTTAAGCACTTCTTTATTATAATCTTTACATCATTGGGTTATGATGATCTCTCCTACATTTATCTCCCGAATGCTCCAACTGAAAAATGACGTATCACAGTCTCAAGCACAAAACATGATGTGTAGTACCTGTTAGGCCCTCAAGAATTTTTTTGCTGGATTAAAATTTTTTGAAGGAAGCACTTAAGAATTTTTTGGAGGAAGCACTTACTCTATTTGGAGGATACCGAAGAAGGAAAAAAAAATTTTTTTCCATGGGAAGGAAAGAGGGGTTGAAATCAGGAAAAGCTTTGGAAGCAAGGTAAGGAAAGGCACAGAAACAGGAAAGTACATGCCATATTTGGGAAACAAGTGTAGTTCAGGGGTAGCACGGCGGGGGAAGTAACTGGAAGGTTCGCTGGTAGAAGCTGGTGTAGCAAGGCTGTGAAAAAGATATGATTGCCATGCTTGGATTTTCTCCCATAGGCAATGTGGGAGCCATCAGAGATTTTACAACAAAAAAAGCCACACAACAAGGTCTGGAAGGTGGGAAAATCACCCTGGCAGCTGAGAAAGAGATCAAAGAAAGGGGAGGAGACAATAAAAGGGGAATCAAGACAAAAAACAGCTACAATGACATAGCTGAGAAAAGTCAAGAGGGGCTGAGCGATGCTGTGGCAGGGTCGATGGAGGGATACAATGTAGATTCAGGAGATATTAATGAAATAGAATCAACAGGACTTGGGGATCAATTGTACCAGAACCAGTTGCATCTAGCCCAGAAGGAACTGGAAAGGGTGGCTCAGCAGTTGCCAGCTCAGAGAACTTCATTCTCTCACGGTTTATACATATGAGAGGTTGAGATACATAAAATGTGTTACAAAAACAGATACCTTGAGCAAGTGGCAATTCCGTCAACAAACATGGAATCATTCTCCTTCCAGTCTGTAGGAGAGTCTGAACCAAGAAGCATCCAAAACACTTTTTGGGTCAGCAACCAGCACGGACTTTTACTCTCAGCTGGCCGGTTTGACATGGAGTCTTTTTATCCAAGGATGTCAGCCACTGAACTGTGCGGGCTAACTCTCATCGTCACAATGAGAGTTTGTCTGCACAGCAGTGGCTGGTAACTTAATATTTTGCATAAAAATTCATGAGGTGCAGTATCCATTTCAGCTATGTTATAAAGTAGTAAAAGGAAGAAAGAGGGAGGAAAAGAAAAGTTCAGCCCTGCACTCAGATAGGGTTCATTTTGAGTGATGATTGCGAGCCATCCTTGGAAATTACAGATGCTACTTGGTTCACTATTATTTTGCAGCATCTCCAGTAATCTTCCTTGATCATTTATAACAGCATGTCTGATGACTTTCAAAACGTAACGGGAAAGGGTACTTCTGTGAAGCATGTCTACTCAAAGGAAAAATCAATCTTGGCTGCTGAGGGAGTGAACTTTGTACCACCACGATTAGACAGTTAGAGATTTCAACATATAAAAATAGGAATGGCAGGGGTCCAGTCCTCCGACGTATATGTGTGTATAATGCGTGTTCCAGTTGCTTGAACGGTTTATGATTTCTCCTTTCATCCAAACAAAACACAACATGTGTCAAGAATCCAAATTGGCACACTCCAATAGAAAATATTCATGAACTCCATAATAATAACTACTAATGTTTACATAATGCCTTTACAGTTTGCTAAGTACTTGTCACACACCTGAGCTGCTAATTATCAAAAAATACCTCACACTTTCCAACCTTCTTTACTTCTCTGACAACCATTCCTATTACCTGGAATGTTCTCCCAAAACATCTGTGCTCCTGCATTTCTAGGGTAAGCTTAGAATTTCCCTCCCTGTAGCACGCTCTCTGGTTATTTTAACCCTTACGAGTGAATAGTATTTCATAATGTATAAAGATCTCTGACAGACAGTGTAGTATGGAAAGTCAGCAACATTCAGCACCAGAAGACTTAGGTTCAAATACTAGTTTTACAATTTACTAGGTGTATGACCTGGGCCGATCTTTAAACCACAAAAGAGGAGTGAAATTGCTATATACTTCATACGACTTTTTTATGTAGATCAAAAGAGATGTTATATATAACCCTGCTTTGTTTTATTTTATTTTTTTATGAGTTAATACCTTTATACTTTTGTCAAAACTAATAATACACATTTTTTTTTGATGTAGTGTTCCATGATTCATTATTTGCGTATAACACCCAGTGCTCCATGCAGAACATGCCCTCTTTAATACCCATCACCAGGCTAACCCTGCTTTGTAATCCTAACTGATTATATAAACATTAAGTATTAATATCCTACTATATCTGAGGGTTACTATGAGGACTAAGTAATTGATGTAAACACTCAACCCAGGGCCTGGCACATAAATGCTCAATTAATGAGAATGATGATATTATTGAAATTTACTCGTTGATTTAGCAGATCTCAATTAGGCACACATTATGTGCAAAACCCCACAATGGATATAATACTTCACTCATCTTCTACATAATGCACAGGAGAAATATTAAAACATTGCTGTGAATAAACAGGACAACGGAGTGATCACAACAGTGTCTCTGGAATCAGATCACCTAGGCTCTGAAGCTCATTCCAATTCTTTAGAACTCTGTGACCTTGGGCGAGTTACTTATTCTGTCTGTGACTTTGTTTTCTTACCCATAAAACGACAAAAATGGTAGATCCTTAAATATAGGCTTATCATAAATATTAAGCAAATTAATCCATGGAAAGAGCCCCAAATGGTGTTGCTCACATACAAATTGTTCAATAAGTGTTAGGTATTATTATACTCTTTCAGGATAACTACCTCAGAAATAGTTCTTTGTGTGAGTCAGGAAGAAAAATGTTGTAGTAAAGAATGTACTCAATTATTCATTCTTTGAATCCATCCCACTGCTCCTACTTCACCTCTCTACCTCCATTCTTGTCCTCTCTCCCAATGCACCCTCGTGTTCTAACTAGTCAACTTTCTAAGTCATCAAGCCGATCATGTTAAAACCTGCAATGTTCCCTTAACCTGCTTTACAGCTTTCCATTTCCTGGCTTCACCTTCCTCTGCAGCTGCTCTTCTGCAACTCATCTCAGCCAATTCTCCAGGCTGCTGTGGTTGCACAGCCATGGAGATGACTTGGGAGAGATTAACCCACCCCCTCCAATAATGTCCAGAAGCCATATATCCTCATCTTTGATATGGGCAATAGAAAGCTTAACAATTTTGTGTCAAGATGCTATGCAGATTCAGCTTCAATGTAAGTTCTCTGGTTTTCTTCCAACTAGATCACCTCCCCCAAACCTCTCCTATGTAGAAATTCTGAAGTCATCATGCTTAATTGCCTTCCCACTTTTCAAAACAAGCCATTTCCTCTCAGACCTCCCTATCATTTGTCCAAGCGATTTCCTTTCCCTGGGATTCCACCCCACCATCAACAATAATGCCCATTTATCATTTCTAGACTCAACTCAATTATCTTCTCCTCAAAGAAGGCTCTTGGGACTCTGCAGGCAGATTCAGTCATTCTCACAACACTTTATACTTGGTGGAATGTCCCTACAATATGTGCTTCCCAAAGGAGGATCTGGCTTAGTATTTTTGGCACCTAGCACAACCACACACCTAGTAAATACTCAATAAGTATTAGTCCAAGTTAATATTTGGAAGCTCATATTATCCACATAGAAAACTTTGAATAATAGAATCCTCAAAATCACAAAGCACCAATGATGTCAATAATGATGTCAGATTGCTGGTCAATGCTAGATTTTTTGGTTTAGTATCTTCATAATAATAACAAAACTCTCCAAAACCCCAAATAGCCACTTTAATAAATGTCAGTAACATTGTTATCACCATTCAACAAACACATTGAGGGTTGTAAAACACTCATCTCTATTGTAATGGGTGCTAGAAATACTGAGATACTCAAGTAGCCAGATTCTCTGAACCAAAAAAAATCTCAAAGGTCTAAGAAAAAGAAGAACAGTAATGACAAAAAATATCTACGATTTACTGAGTAGCTATGATGTCTCAAGACTATATCTGGTACAGTACATGGATTATCTCACTTTGATCTTACAAAAATTCTGTATGTTAAATATTTTTACCTCCATTTGACAGATGAAAAAACTGAGTCTTGGAGAAGTCAGATAACTTGCCCAAAGTCACAACCTGGGAAAGGGAAATCAGAATTTGAATCTGACTGTTTTCAGAAACTATTACACTATCAATTTCAAGAATAATTTCTACCTTGATAACATATACTTTCGAGTCTTAAGGGAGGAACTCTCAGTCTAGACATACATGAGAAGCACCAAAACATGAGCAAGAAGCATTTAAGGACTTTTTGAATTGTCTCTTAACCTCCAGCCCCTTCCTTTGTGTGAAATATTGGCTCTCTTTCTAAGGCTAGCCTCACTGATAGTTGCTCCTGATCCAAGTCGCACATGCCCTCTCCTCACCAAGTCATCCTATACATTATTTTTAACTAAATCACCTTAGCACACCATTTCAATTGCTGATAAGGATGGGGAGATAGACTGGGGCAGAGTAGTGAAGGGCCTTGAGAATTTAGCTAAAAAATTATCTTTTTATTCTGGAGGGTCCTATTACATTGAAAGTTTCTGAGTGCAGCAAGGTTGTAGAACATAAATCTACCAGCAGTATAGAGATAGATAAGAAAGGCAAGGAGACTAGCTCAAAGGAAATAGTGTGTTGTGACCCCCCCCCCCAAAAAAAGGCCCTAGAGAACTGGTAGTAGAAATGGAATAAATGGAGAAATGGTAAAGAATTCTATAAACAGACGATGGGGGGAGAAAAGCAGAAGTGGAGACAAAGATCAGCTTTGAGGCTGGGGTAAGGATTTTGAATTGCATTTAGACTATTTTTCCTAAGGTGGTGAGCAGAGAGCTAATTGCTCCGTCTGCAAATCATTGGAGTTGTGACACAGGAAGCAGGAAGATAGATGGGTCAATGGGTATCAGATGGGTGGCTGAGATTTCTAAGGAAGTCAGGGTAGAGAAGGAATTCAAGGATAAACCCTTCAAGCATAACTCCATTCAGAAGTCTCAGAGATCCAGTCAATAAATGTCTGTTGAACATGAGCTATACGCCAGACACTGTTCAGAGTCCTGGAGATACAGCAGTGAGCAAAGCCCTAGGCCTCCCGCAGTTCACAATAGAGTCTGAGAAGGAGTAACTAGAGAGGTAGAGAGAAAACCAGGATGCTGTAATAATCAGTTCAGTAAGTTTCAAAAAGGAACTAGTGGTTAACCACATCAACTTACAGTCCATTCTTCTCACCAGAAAAAATGAAACTATGCATGTTCAAGGTGTATCATTATTGCTCAAAAGTTCTTCTCTAGAATCCACACTTGGACTATCAGAACCATCCACCAGAAAGGCTGAAAGTGGTTGAAAATAAAAAGCCGGTCTTCGAAACCTCTTTAGGATAGATCATTGTAATTCATCAAGGCATTGTCTCTGACTACTCAAGTAAAAGTCCCCATAATGGGACAGGACACTAGCCAGAAGGGGAGAAAATACACAGGCTGAGGAAATCCAAAATGTGACTTGTCTCAAGCAGTTTTTAAAGAGGAATGTGCTTTAAGAGGAATTTAATCCATATGTTCCAGATTCTTTTACATTCTACAAAACGTCAGCACATAAAAGCTCTTTGATGTTCAGAGATCTTTCCAGTTCTTTTTATGAGACTTGTTAAGCCATATCACTTCTAAATTGGAAGTTGTGTTTTACCCAGAGTAAACAAGCTCACACACCAGCAACCAGGAGTTTGGGTCAAGGAAGAAAAGACAAAACCCTCAGTAAACATGTAGAACATAAAAATAATTTCCTTCCTTGACGTATGTGGTCCACATGGAAGGGGGACATGAATCAGTTAAGCACAAAACCAGACAATAAAGCAAGTGCAGAGTGTTTAAGACCAGCTGCTATAGGCAGAGACAAGGGTGTGGAGAGTGGCCAGAGAAAACATACATGATAGTGGGAATCATGAAGTAATCACAGAATAAATGATTTTTAAGAAATGTGAGGAAAAAATTATTTTAGCCAACACTCAGCCCAGAAATTGTTTCATCTACTGAAAGCCAGAGAGAGCTATAAAGACCCTCCCATCACAACACTGCAGAGAAGGCGGCATTTTGTAATAAGAATTTTACAAAACAAGTTTTCCTGAAAGCATATTCTGCCTCTAGCATTTTCATAGATTTGTGCAATGGCAAATAAAAACAGAAATCATCGGAGAAATAGAAATACACAAAGAGATCTTTACTGTATAGATTGAACTTAAGCAATTTCATTCATAAGCATTAAAAACTGTGAAATCAGTATTGAGAATCTGCCAAGCAGCTTCTGTTTCTCCATTGAAACTGAAAACAGAAACAAACTGATGCAATTGCAAGATTGGCTCAGCCATCTACAGAATGAGTGTGGCAAGAGGCGCTGGTGATGTATTACTGTGCATTATAATTTATATCATTTCCTTTAGAACAACTCTGTCTGTCTATAGGACACCAAATTACTAAGCTCTTTTACTGGTCGATTCTGAGATTTTATGCTTAATAAGGAAGAAATGTTTATTATTTTTAATATCCCATTACCATCTATGGAGGATGGGGCCTAACAAATGAAGAACCCATTAGTTGCCAAAACTGGTACCCAAATATTAGCTAGGCCAGAGCCAAACTGCTCAGCATAAGCAGTAAGAATCTGAAGATGAGAGAAGATCCGGGAAGGGGAAGAAAGGAGCAGTGAGATGGGGCAAAAGGCTGGTCTGGAAGAAACCTCTTTGATGATAAACATGGAAAGACTTGAGAGGATAGATATCTTAAAAACTTTACCTAAGTCACCTGTTGTGCACAATTCAGTATGGCCCTATGATTCTACTTCAAGTAGCATCTGACAAAGGAGTGGAATGTTGTGTCAAAATGGGCAGGGACCTAAATAAGAGGCCAAGCAGATACTAGAGACTAGAGCCATCTGACTTGTATCTGGAAAGAATAACTTCTCTCCCTACCACTTGCTCTTAACCCAGCCCACTGCTCTGATAGGTGGAAAGATGCAGGGGAATATCCAATGGAGACTTCATGACCAGGGGCTCTGTTTCTATGGAGAATGCTGGAACTGGTATCAATGACACCAAAACCCACGTCTATCAACTGTCATGTTTAGTGCTTAACACAGTTCCTGACACATAGTAATGACTTAATGGATGCTGAAAGAATGAATGAGCCAAGAAAATAATCAGCCTATGTCAACTGAGAAGGGGCAATGGAATCCACAAAGAGTTAAATCCACAGATGTGATAGAACAAGGTAAGGAAAATAAAAAGCATCCATAGCCTTGCTACTCAAAGTGTGTGTGGTTCATGGGCAGCACTGGTATCACCTGGGAGCTTGTTAGAAATGAAGAACCTCATGCTCTACTCCAGACCTCTGAATCTGATTTTACATTTTAATAAGGTTCCCAAGTGACTGGTAGGCCCATTAAAGTTAGAGGAGCACCGATCTAGACCATAAGCAGGACAGGCAATACTAAAGCTAAACATGACCAAGAGGATCATCACCGCCATAGTGAAGAGGAATTGGTGGTCACCCCTAGATCCCCCTCTGGCTATGCCTGTATGTTATTTATCTGTCACTCTGAGGGTGAATTCCATCTGCCACAACTCTTCTTTTCACAAATGCCCAAGGAAAGAACGTATTTGGATACTATTATTAGAGAGAGAGAGAGAGAGTTCTTTCCCATTCTGTTGGACTCTGTCAATTTGCAGTGGTCAAGTCAGCGGCCTGGGGAAAAACTATGGATTGCCAGATATATTGCTTACACTATCACTGTTCATACTGGTAACTGTAACAACAAGAAGAAGAGCTAACAGCCATACAGCAAATACAGGCATGCAGTGCTTATAGGCACAGTTCTCATGGTTTCTGCATTTGATCCTCTTAGGAACCCTGTAACATAGATTCTTTCCTTACCCTCATTTAAATCCTTCAAGACTGTGACATGGACACTTTTATGCAGTTACAGATATATTACAGAAGAAGTATATATATAAGAAAACAGCAATTAAATCATAAGAAGTTGTATTCAAACCCAGACCTTCCTGGCTCCGGCACCTGCATTCTCCCCATTAGACTGTGTGGTCCGACAACAGCCGAAGTGGACGCAAGGGTGAGCATCTCCTTGAATAACAGTTCCCAGGGGCCTCTTGCTAATGGACAGGCTACGCCCACAGCATCCAACCCCAAATACTCTGAAATCAGACTCATTGGAGCTTGAAGTTGTTTTCTGTGTCAGTGTGCAAAGTGATGGGAATGGAAGACACATTGAAATGATTTTGTCTTAAGATGACAGAAGCAGAAAGTGAGCTGTGCATACCCCTCCGGGTGTGGGCTAGGATTCTCCACCAACACACGGGACATCTCAGCCACCATCTCCGGGTGCTCCTAACACATCTGGGTACCAGTTTGTTACTCTTCTTCCCTGGAAAGTGTGCTCAGCTCTAAGTCTGAGGACTGTAATTTCTAAAGATAAGTCTTCTATCACTGTCTTACTTTGTCCCAGGCAAGTTGCTCAGATCCTGGCACTGAAGTAGAGTAGTGAAGCTGCTGATGGGATCCTGAGGGATCAGAGGGAAAAAGGCTTGTAAGAGGCCACATCAGATGGCTTCATTCCAAATTCCTTAACTGCCCTATTTTCCTGTTTCCCTGTCTATGAAATAGGATCTATTTTACCTTAGCTGGAAGCAGTGCTAAGTACATCAATCAGAGTAGAGCCTAGTAAGTACTAAAGGAAGAAATTCTTTTTATCCAAACTTGGTTGTTTTATAGTCTTTGTGTCAGAGGCACTGATTGCTCAAGATACCCACACCACTCTGAAAGGGAGTCATGCAGACTGCAGCTGGAGCTCCCAACTCAGACGATTCTGCAAGCTGGCACCAGATCCCCCTCTTGCACAATCACTAGTGTCAGTAAAAGCTTTATGAAAGAAAAAAAAAAAATAGGTGTGTATTAGTTTCCTAGGGTGGCCATAACAAAATACCGCAAACTGGGTGACTTAAAACAAGAGCAATTTCTTGTCTCACCGGTCTGGAGGCTAGAAGTTTGAAATCGAGGGGTCAGCAGGGGACTCCTTTATCGCATCTGGTGGTCTGCTGGAGTCTTTGGGGGGTCACTGGCTTGCAGCTGCAGCACTCCCAACCCTGCCTTCATCATCACATGATGTTCTCCCCGTGGGTCTGTATCTTCACACAGCCCTCTTCTGGTAAGGCTGCCAGTCATATTGGACGAGGGGCCCACCCTCCCCTCGTAGGACCTCATCTTAACTACTTACATCTGCAATGATCCTATTTCCAAATTCAGTCACATTCTGACGCACTGGGAGTTAGGACGTTAATGTATCTTTTTTTGGAGGACACAATGCAAGTCATGACAGGATGGATTCCAAATACTAAGCAACCCAACAGTTAATGACTCCAACCTCCCTAACATCCCCAAAGTACATTCCCTTTCAGAGGGAGTCACAGTCCTCAGACTAGTTTGATTTCACACAGGCTATTTACTCCCCAGCCTGGTGATGGAAAGCAGGATGACGCAAGGAGTAGGAAAAGTCTGGATGTAGAAGTCAGAACAACCTGCATTCTAATGCCAAGCCGGGTCTGACATTTTATACGAGGGAGTAGGGGCAAGTCAGTTGACTTCTCTGAGCCTCAGTTTCCCCGTCCTTAAAATGTAGATAGTAAGTAACTGCAACAGACATGGTAGGTGCCCCACCCAAATTCTCTTGAACCTCATACCTGCCGGTATCTTCATTAATTGCCTAAGGATTTCTCTGTCCCCAGGAGCCCACTCAGCTCACCCACGGTAGGCCACAAGTACTGAATAATTAACATGCCCAGAGTGCAGCCCTCAACCAACAAGCAACAGGAACCAGTGCACGAAACACCCCAGCGCCCTCACACTTTGGTGGGACCACCCCGAGGCGCTGGTTCCATACTGGCTTCTAGAGTTGCCCAGCAGGATTGACGCCACTTGCCCACACTGTTAACTTACTTCACAACGCGCCCTTAACTGGCCGCCTTCCCTTCCCTGCTCACTTCGCCCACTCCTCAGTATTTCCTGGGACCATTTCCCCCAAATAAACTACTTGCATTTGACCATTGTCTTAGGGCCTACCTCCAGGAAAACCAAACGGAGACAACGGATATTGCAGAACTATTATGAGGGTAAGAAATCATACAGGTAAAGAACTTGGTGTATAGTAGGTGCCCAGTAAATGGGGGCTATTAAAATAAACTAAGGCATTTCCATTCAAGAGGCATTATAATATTTATGAAGGGCAATGATAACAACAAGCTATTGCCTGCTACTAGAAACATACTCTTTGTTCCTATATAAATGCAACTAAACCCCTTTCCAACAAGAGTTAAAGTGAACCTTTCTTGCAGAAAAGAATAAGAAAAGGGAAGGGAGGGGGGAAAAGAAAAAAGAAAAGTCATTTTCTTTCACCTTGTTCAAATTCCAACTCCGTCACCTAACTAACAGTGTGCCCTTGGAAAGGTTTCTGAAGCTAATATTAACTATCACGAAAAGTTTTAAGTGGTAGAGCTGTGAATCCTCAGGAAAGATACATAATGTCTCTAAGCCTCAATTTCTTCACCTGACTTGTTCAAGGTCACACAGGTATTATGGGATGGAGCCAGCAGTCGAACCCAGGCAGTCTGAATCTAAAGCCTACACGTTTAGCCACAACATTATACTCCTTCCCTCACATGAAGTGCATTTAATCACCCCGCTGGGACCTGCATTTAAATCATTCAAACATGAAATTTTTAAGGAATAAGATGCCTTTGCATTGAAGTTAATGTACTTTCTGAGGTTTCTATAGCAACAAAAATCTAAAATCACCTCTGGTGGTATTACTTACAAAAGAAGAGAGAGGTTCCTGCTGACCCTTTATCAAAGAATTTGTTTCGTCAGGACAGGTCTAGCCACACGGAAGAGAATCGTGCGATGGATTCTCAAAGATCTGACTGCTCCACTTGACTGTGAGGGTGGTACTTCAATACAATCAATAAATAGTTTCGAATGCTTATTATGTGCTGGACCAAAGACGTTAAAATATTGTTTTTTCTTTTCTCAAGGAACTCATGGTCCAGTAGAAAAGACAAACGTATTACAAGTGCCAAGACATCACGTGACCTTATTAGTGCTACAGGAGGGCCAAGGACAAAATGTGACGGGAGCAAATAAAGGTAAAAACATAATTGGCTGGAGAATCAAAGAAATCTCCCTAAAGAGGTAAAAACAGAGCATCTATCTTCCAGATGAAAGGCAAGTCAATCATTAACAAACACCACCTTGTTTTTTTTCCCCTTTCCCCATCCCGCATTCCCCATTCCCTCATTTGAGCTTCCTGGGATCACCTCCTAAATAAACTACCTGTACACAAGGGCTGGTCTCTGAGTCTGCTTCTCCAGGGGAACCCAAACTAAGATGACATCCATCAGGCTGATTCATTCAGTTTCCTGGGTACATAATTTACAGTTCACTCAAGTTGATGGGCCCTTCAGGATTCATTAAAACAAGTTCATCTGCATTACAGGATTCAGGGTAAAAATCCCCAGCAAAGCAAGTGGCCTCATCTTGGTTCCTGATCAATTCCCTCCTTCTTCTAAGAGCTAAACTTGACTTCATTTTTAATCCTTAGTAACCAACCAAAAACTCAAGAGCACACCTCCTACATTCCTGAGCATCCCTCTGTGAGGGAGCCACGGGAGACAGGCCTTCCCCTTCACCAACTCAGTTACAGGTCCCTGCGGTCCCTCTACCATCATTCCAGGATGTTCCAGGGACAGCCATTAGGAATTGTCATAGGGAATGTTTCTGGAAAAGCATTGCTCACTACACTCTCTGTGCCCTTCACATAGGATTCTACACCTGTGAGCCGCTGCTCCAAAACAGTGTTTGGAAAAGTTTTGCTTGTTTTGAATGACTGAAATACTATTCTATCATCTATCATCCATGATGCTGATCATGTCTTCTTTTTCACTTTTGCCAACATGAGCTTGGCATCAAATAGGAAGTTCACCCACAGTCAGAGTCTTCTGACTCCCACAGTAAGCGAATTTGTTTCTGTGATCGAACTTCATATTTTGCTTCTTTTCATTCTTATGTTCTCCTCATTGTGATATTTATTTCTATTTTATAATGTTTTATTTCTATTTTATAATGGGTTATTGCAAGTGACCCTATCATCACCTGCCTCAGATCTTTTGTGGAATTCAGCTGAAAATCATTCTGAGTATCTGTAAATGTCAAAACTATATTCAATAAAGGGAATTGAACAGTGACCGAGATAGGCATGCTCCTTGGCACCACAGAGCTTACTTTCAGAGGGAATGAGGTGGAATATAAATAGATTATGCAGTAAATTTTTGGTAGAACAAAATTTGTCCACCAAATGGACACTTTTTCTTCTATTAGAAAAAAACAAAAGACTACATTTTCATTTTTGTCTTTATTATTAGGGCACTTGAACAGTGTTTAGAGCTTAGTTCCTGTAATTCATCTCAGGCTCCTAGTACAATTACCTCTTCATTTTTTTTTTTTTTCAAGTTGTTTCTGATGTGTTTCTGAACTAACCTGTTCTGTATGATTTAATCTTATAGTCCATCATAAATTATTTTCTGTAAGAGGCAGAATACATATCTTAATAAATTGGTGCTTTACCTTCAGCCCTGAATTTTCAGCCTCCGTGTGATATGGTGCTTTCCTTATAAAATAAATCAATACAGTTTAGTAACAAGTCCCTATAACCTGCAAACTAGGGTCCAGGTTATCAGTGCTGACTTGAGGGGATAGAGAATGGCACCCAGATAAGATAGTAGCATCTCTTTCCTTCCCTACACCTGCAAGTAAGTATCTCTTCAGGGAGAGCAATGAATTCAAGCCTGGAACCCATACCTTGAGTAGACTCAGGAGATCAGAGAAAGAGTACCTAGAATGGTAAACAAACAAACAAAAAAAAACAAAAAAAACCCCTCAACACAATGCCTTGGAAGGAACTGATGAAATGACAGGGGAAAGTTAACTTGGAGAAGAGAACGCGCAGCAGAGAAATCCAGTCTTTAAATACCTGAAGAGGCAGTAGATTTGTTATACGTGGTTCAGTGGAACAACAGTGGAGTCATGAGTGGGAGCTTCAAACATGAAACAAGGAAGACCTTTCTAATAGATGGGTGTCATGGAACCACACAAGCCTGTGAATTCCTGCTCCCTGTGACTCGGACTGGCTCCTATCTGGCTTTTGCTTTCTTGCAACAAGATCCAGGAAACCACTCTGTTTTATTTTCCTCTGTAATGCTGCTTTGAGAGGTAATGAGCTCCTCATCGTTGAAAGTAATCAAACAAAAGTTGGACCAGCACTTGGGGGGGATGTTGCTGACCAAATTTAACTCTTTCTCAGGTATCTCTCAAAGCTCTGGGATCTGAAGATAGGAGCGTCAAGGGGAGGAAGGGAAGCTCCTCCCAAGATTCTCAGTCTTTGATTAGAGCAAGATGTGTTGCCTCGCTTCTCACACTCTGCAGAAGCCTTCTCAATTTCGTGAGTACATTCCTCTCACCCCCTATTCCAATACATTTCTCACATGAGATGGAACAGATGCTGGGGTAATGCCGACTAAAAATAAAAGCAAGGGGAGAAAAAAAAAAACAAAACTATTTTACAATAAATATCTCAGCAAAAATTTTATATCCTGAATGGATTTGGCAGCAAAAGAGCAGCTGCTGTCTCGTTTGTGGTTCTTCCTTCTCTCACTTTTATAACCTGATTAATATGCCCATCAGATTTTTGTAATCAGGAGCAGGGGACATTAACCTCATAAAGCACATAAAATGTATCTTATCTGAATAAAGAAAAATGTATTTCCCGAATTGGTCTCTTTGCTCTTTTTTTTTATTTTTCCAATTGCATTGAGAATCCAGCCTGTCTGAGACGACCAAAAATCCTTGCCATCTGCCAGCGCCCTGGCCCTTGAAGTAGAACATACTGGTCTTCTCCCCCTGGCTCCAGTGGGCCAGAGAGCAGCATCGCAAGGACCTCCACTGCCCTAGGGGACAATGGTACCCATTGAAGCTGTCCCCAAAGACCACAGCCCTGAAAAGGGTCTCGATACTCTCTAGCTTTCCCCAGCCATTCAAGCCAAATAATGATAGACTGGAAAGGTTGGCCCCAAGGGACTACACTAATTTCTGAACTTTAATGAGCAAGGCCATCACTATGGGGCCTTCAGGCCTTCACACTGAAGCAGTAATTAAGCACCGTTAGGTACAAGGCCCCCTGAGAACTGTAAGGATCGAGAGGTGTGGCAGGCACTCTCAAGCAGCTTATAATCGACGGGAAAAGAGTTATCAGGCACACCACTTAAAAATGGCAAAATCAAAAGGAGGAAGGGACACAGAAGCACTATGGGTAAAACAAATAAGAGCTCAAAGTGGGGAAATAATACTTCTGCACTGTGGGAGAAGAGGAGGACGTGCATTCTGGAAGAAGTTGCCATGGGGCCCAATCTTGGAAAATGAGTAGGATTTGGACAGTTGAAGAGAAGAGGAAGGTGGTGGTAAAGAGTGAGAGAGGGAAAAGGCAAATGAAGGAAAAATCATGAATGAAGACAAGGGTAGTGAAGCTCAGAGCATGTGCTCTGATGGTCAAGTGAACCAATTTAACTAAAGCCTAGGGCAGAAGAGCAAAAAGAGAGGAAGGGGATCCTGGAGTCAGAGAATGGAACAGAACTTCCAGCATTTACTCTCTCTGATTCCACGAGTGAGTGCTAAACCCTGTAATTCTTATCCCACCCCGTTGGCTCATTAATACCATTCATTCATCTTCCAACCCTGCCAAAAAAAAAAAAAAAGGGCAGGGTGTACCTAAGGCCAGCTCTAGACTGCAGATCCTGCAACACGCCGCCCCATGGAACCCTCTGATACACGGAATCTGTAGTTTCCTTGGAAAGCATTCCGCAACGTGAGCACGTGTCTGACAGGAGCACGTCCGTGTAAAGCGTATCTGGCAAAAGGGAGACACTTGTTGGATCCAGGTGATGGATATCTGTCGGTTCCTTATTCTAATCTCCCTGCTCTTTGTTAGTTATGAAATGGTTTTAAGAACAAAGTGTATAAAAGGTTAAAAAAAAATAAGTAATTAAGTCCCGAGTCGTTACTGGCCTGAGAACCCTCAGAGGACCTCATTTCCAGCAGCGTCCTGCTAGGTTGAGCCAATCCCTGAATGGTGTGTACAAACCAACCCCAAGTCCATGCTGGGCTCCGACTGGGGGTGGCTGGGACCCTTGGTCACGTCTCCATGACGCCCGCGGTACCACTGCAGAGTTAACCGGCAACAAAATATAATCCTATGTGGGAGGCGAAAAGAGCAGAGCAGTGTGCCATTTGTTCATTTTCGCAAGCTGTAGGCGCTTTCAATGGCAAAAATATTCGTGGGGTTAAGAATCAGCTTGTTTGGTAAACTGCAATTAGCATGAACTGGGTCTCCTCAGCTTCTGGAAAAGGGATAAATATAGATGTCGATACTTTCTGTGGGAAGATAGAGCCCCGAGCTTCTATTTTAGAATCTCTGGAGAAAAAAAAAAAAAATGCCTTTGTAAAGGGGCATCCCAGCCAGGAAGGAAGGCCTTGGCTCCACACCCACTCCAACGACGGTGGGGAAATGCTGCATTTTGATCTGCTGGCTCAAGAGCCCAGGGCCCACCGCGTGAGCCCTCAACAGCCCCTGAAGGAAGCACGCTAGACAGGCAGAAGGCAGGGAGGTGACACACGGACTCTGGGAGCCAGACAGCCTGGATGTGATCCCTGCTCTGCTGCTCACGAGCTGTGTAATGAGCTGAACGCAAGTTAATCTGTCCAGGCCTCCCTTTCCTCATCCGCAAAATGGAACTGCGACCTGGCATAATGTAAGCACTAGGTATGTATTAGCTGTTGCTGTTCCTTCAACTTTCAAAAAGCAAAAGGGACATTCACATTGATCTACCATCAGCTCATGTGCAGAGCTTACTTGACTTTCACCAGTTTTTCCACCACTGTTCTTGTTCAAGTCCAGGATCCAATCCAGGATTCCCCATTGCATTATGCCTTCTGTCTCCTTAGACTCCTCAGTCTTTGCCTTCCATAACCGTGGCCCTTTTAAAGAGAACTGGGCAGTTATTCTGCAGAGTGCCCCTCAATTTTGGTTTGTTCAATGTTTTTGATGATTAAATCGAGGTTATGTTATTTGGGCAAGACATTGCAGAAGTGATGTTGTGCCCTTCTCAGGGCCTCACATCAGGAGGTGGAGGACCTCAATAGGTCTTATCCCTGGGGGGTGATACTAGGTTACTGCTAGGTTAACACAGTGTCTGCCACGTTTTTCTGCTTGGAAAATGACTAGTTTCCCCTGTGTAATTAATAAGTATCTTAGAGGGGAATACTTTGAGACTATGCAAATGTCCTGCTTCTCAGCATACTTTCGCCCACTATTAACATCTATTGAGGATTCTTTCCTTCCACGATCATTGAAGTGGTGTTTTCCTAATGGTGATTTTCTATTTTTATCATTTCTGTTACATTTATTAATTGGAATTCTACTTCCAAAAGAGCTGCCCTTTCCCCTCTCATGTGTTTCTGCAATTATTTATATACATGTGACTCATAGATATTTACTTATCCTATAGGTTATAATCCATTGCTTTGTTTGGTTATTGGTGTTGCTTAATCCATGTTTTTGGGGCATTAGGAGTTAGTTCAAGTTGGTTCCTGTGTCTCTGATAATTTTATTATAATCAGGTCAAATGTTAACATTAGGGAAAATAGTGAGGGGTATATACAGGAACTTCATACTATTTTTTGCAACCTTTCTATAAATAATAAATAAAAAGTTTTTCAAAAGTTAAGAGAGACTTGGGGCGCCTGGGTGGCTCAGTCGTTAAGCGTCTGCCTTCGGCTCAGGTCATGATCCCAGGGTCCTGGGATCGAGCCCCACATCAGGCTCTCTGCTCAGCGGGAAGCCTGCTTCTCCCTCTCCCACTCCCCCTGCTTATGTTCCCTCTCTCGCTGTGTCTCTCTCTATCAAATAAATAAATAAAATCTTAAAAAAAAAAAAAAGTTAAGAGGGACTTGAAGGGAGCATGAAGACAGCTTCTAGAGCACTGGAAATGTTCTATTTTTATCTGGGTGTTGGCCACATGGGTGTATTCAGTTAGTGAAAATACATCAAGCTATGTATTTATGATTTGCATATTTTTCTGTTTGTTTTGCTTTAGCAAAGATTTTTTAAAAGGAGGTAAAAGAGCTTTATAAATATTGTTTGAGGATAATTTAGCTGTCAAAGATATGGTAACAGAAAATAACATGCAGGGATTCCTACAGAAGTAATCTTGTCAAGTTTCAAACCATCCTTGATGACCATCGGGGAAATCCTCAGTCAGGACTACCTAAGATCAGGGTTTCCATCCGGGTCTTCCTCAGACCTCTTCTGCTGTTACTGTGTTCTCTGCCGTCTTCTAAGTCATTTGCATTTTCCAAGGTGATCCACGTTTGCTCCATCCAGCTGGTCACTTCCTTAGACCAGAGCCAAAATATTATCAGGTCTCAGTCCCTCTGGCTGTAATTCCCTGATGCTCCATCTGTAGGCTATACAGTCTGTTTTGCAATACATCATTTTCAGAAAATTTGCATTGATTGCTCTAGCTAGAGATGTTATTTATTGATAATTTCAATTAACTGCTCCTTCATCTCTGTTGCCACAGCCCTTTCTTTGTATGGCTCTATTAAAACATGCATTGTTTCTGTAGATTATGAACTCCTCAAAAGAAAGGAATTAGTCTTCTCCATACCTGTGTCTCCAGCACTATATGAGGGCCTCCTTATATAGCACCTGACTGCATCAGAGTGGTCAAAGAAAAGGACCAGGGAGAGAGTGTTAACAAAATCAAAGTCACAATCTTTTATAACCTAATATTGAAAGTGACAAGCTATCATTTTTGTCATAATATATTGATTAGAAGTAAGTCAGTAGAACCAGCTCATATTCAAGAAGAGGGGATTACACAGGAGCATGCGTACTAGGAAGCAAGGCTCACCGGGACCATCTCAGAAGATGCCTACCACAAATGAGATTAAGAAAAGGTGATACAGTATAGGTAGCTTTAGAAATCTTTTCCAGAAACTGTTGGTTGTTCTGCTTCTTCATTTGTATTGGCACCTATGTGCACCCAAATACAGCTTATTGTTCACTTCTTCTTAGAAGCAGATGAAAAATGTTTTGATGGTTCGGGATGATTGCAAACCATATAACACATTTCTCAAAATCTGTTCCATGAACTCTCTTCTTGTTATATGACACTGTCTCTCAGCAGCCCATATTTCATCTATTCATTATTAATAATCATGTCAGCAAAGATAATAACATAACAGGTTATAACTCAAAATCATAATCTATGTGTTTTAGTATATTTCTCTGTGTTTCTGTTCCCTCATTCTTAGCTGAGGGCAATTCCCCTGACTCTGCCTTCACCAAAGCACAAATAAACGTATGAAGAAACCCCCAATCTAAATACAACACAGAAATTTTTGCATGCATGTATTTCTACTTCTAAAGACTATATTTGCCTGAAACAGAGAAAGAAGGATGAGAAGGCAGAGGAGAAACTGAAACTGGAGAGGCAAGAGTGGAGGCAGTTAAATATGAGGGAGAAGGAGGACCTGTCAACTCGAAAGCCAGGTGAGACTCAGCACTGATTTCTTTTCCAGTATGGACACTCCAGTGTCCATTGTCCAAGGTATTTGTAAACTTCCTGAGTAGACACAGTAGCCTCTATTCTACCTTAGACACTTTGAAAGGCTTGAAAGGAAAGCCTTGCTCCCTGAACAAAGTGGAACCTACCAAACCAGTTGAGGATTAACCCCTATGAGTTGAGGTGGCAGTGAAAGCATTATTTGTTATTATAACGAGATCAGTTGTAGTAACTACCATTTTCAAAGCATTTTCTTATCTATATTACCTGGACAAGATTATTTCTTGCTTATGCAAAGTTGGATCAGAGGCTCTCCTCCATCCTGTAGTTATGCCATCTGAAACACCTGGCATCCAAGGTCAGCACAGGAGAAAAGAGAGATAGAGGAGGTATAATGTTCTTAATGGCCTTGACTCAAAAGGATTGACTTTAGTTTTGCTCACATTTCATTGGCTGGAATTAGTCTCATGGTCAGAACCTATCTGCCAAAAAAAATGACTGTGGATGAGAACATGGGTATTTGGTGAGCACTAACCCATCATCTTACATGATCACTTGGGCATCTGTGAGGCTCTGGGAGTTTAAACAACATATCCAAGATCATATATTAATGAATGATTATATCACTAATTATTTTTCTATGTTCTGCACTTAATTATATCTCAAAATCTCTTTGGCTCAGATTACCTTCTTTCTGTCTTACTAATCTCTACTCTTCACAAAACCAAAAGGCTGGTCAACACCACAGGTAATGTCATGCTTACCTAAGCTCACACATGCAGTTGTTAGAAACCATTCTCGTGAGCCCAAAGGATGTCATATTATTGTCTAACATGGTGCCTTTCATTTCTGGACAGTAAAGGGCATTTGTAGCTAAACACCCCCATCTGTGTAAGAAAATATCCAAAGTTTCAAAGGGAAAGAAACATTTTTTTTTTTTCATGAAAAAAATGTTAAAACATTTTCCTGGCCCATCAATCACAATGACATAGGCTTTAATTATTTAAAAAGAAATTTTATTTCTGGAATCAAAGATTCGAATCTTTCTTCACAAGGTAAAAGTTTTGAGATATTCACTCTGTTCAGTGCCCTGTAAGATTTACTCTGCTCTGACCTTATTAGAATTTAACACTCTGTGAGATAAATTGATGCGCATGCCTCAGAATAGGAAGGCTCTCTCAATCTATTTTCCAGAAAAAAACATCCTAAACCACAAATCAGATCATGTCAGTCACTCTGCTTAAAAATCTCCTTGGCTTCCTTGCTGGACACTTTTGGTTGACTACTCAATCTCCATTCTTTCCTCTTCGTCCTGGCTAACCAAACCCAGGTTTTATTAGAAGAGCACATCCCTCCCCAATTCCAGGATATGATTAAAAATACCTTACGTCAATCACTCCCCATTTAAATGCTTACTTTTCCAACCTCACTGCAGCCAGCGAGGGGCAAGCGTGTGATGTAGCTTTTGTCAGGGAGATGTAAGGGGAAGTCATCCGGAAAGTTTCCAGGCAAATTGATACAAACTCAAAAAGAGAGGTTTCTGGCACTATTCCTTCCCCTTTCTTCCTATCTTAAAAATAGTTTCATAAGAGGTGATGCAAGAGAAAGAATAGGAAGATTCTGAACCATTGAAGATATTGGTCAGACGCTGCACCTGAGTGGAATGATTCCTAGACTTCTTGCTCTATGAGAAAATTAAATGTCTTTATTGCTTAAGCCACTGTCAGCTGGATAGTCTGTTACTTGTGGCCTAAAACATTCCCAATTGATAAACTACAAGTACCTAAAGAAAAAAAAAAATGGCCTTCAGGTTCTTTATCAATCTGGCCCCAATCTTCCTTTTCAGCTTCACCTTCAGCCACTGTCTTCATCTCATGAACCCATACCCCATAATGAACTAAAATCTGTTCGCTGGTTTACCATGGACCATTATGCTTCCTTGAGATTACATATGTCCATCCTCTCCTGGGACTGTTCTTCCTCCCCTCTCCATCGAAGTCCTCCTAAAGGATCTCAAGTCAAATGGCACCTCTTCCTGTATTCTCCCCTGACTCCAGCATGTAGAATTAACTTGTTCCTTTAACTATATTCCCTCGAACCCTGTAAAAACCTCTAACATGTGCTTAGGTACTCATCTGCCTTGACAGTTTACCTGCCTACCGCCCTCACTAGACGAAAGCTTCTTAAGGGCAGAGACTATACTTCTTTTACTTCTGCTTAGCCTGCACCTAGCACAGTAGCCATGAAGGAGTCTTGATAAATACTTCCTGAATTAAAAAGAATCATCAGATGCTAAATTGTTGATTTTTCCCCCAGAATTGATAAGATCTTTTAAGACTAACCTTTCCATCCCCCCTCATTTCACAGATGAAAAAAATTAAAACCCTGCAATGACCCAGAATTTAGTGTCAGAACAGGTGTGGAACATAAACCTTCTGATGTTCAGGCCACTAAGAACTTTTTCCATTTCTCAGTTTCTAGGCTGAAGCTATTTTTTAGTTTGACCGCTTTATTCAACTCTGGTGACATGACCTTCCCCCAGCTTTAGCTTTACCAGTCATAGAAATAATTTTCCATAAATCCTAGTTTGAGCACAAGGAAGGAGAGAAATGTCAGAAAGTAAAAAAGAATACATCCTAGCTTGGAAATCAATCATCTTTAGGATCACACTAACCTAGCAAACCCTGCCTTACGAGAGACTTTCTAGCTTGCAATCCATATCCCCTACACTGGGCCTGGAAGCAATCCCTGACCTTCAACCAGAATGGGTGGGGCTTGATACCTTGCATGACTCTGAATACTCAAACTCCTCTCCTGGAGGCAGTTGAACCATGCACCTTAGCCTATCAACCACTATCTGGCTTCCTATTTCAGACAAAAGGACACACAGAAACACAATGATGACAGATAATCTGACATATTGTGCCTGGAGGCTCCTGCTGCCCCACCCACCCCAGATTAGAGCACTTGGATACTGAGTTCAGCCTAGATATTCTTTTACCTCTCTGACTGTCTGATATCAACTCCTAGCATGCCAAGTTCATCCAAGATGAGGCAGGAAAAAGTGGTGGTGGCATTATGGAAGGGTTTTGTCTAGGATAGATATGTATTCATGTGTTCAACAAAAATTTATTTCTCTCAACAACACTAGTCATTAGGGAAATGGAAGTCAAACCATAATGAGATAATATCTCACAGCCATCATGATGGCCACAATCAAAGGAACAGAAAATAAGTGTTGGCAAGGATAAGAAGAACATAAAATGGCACAACCGTTATGGAAAACAATACAGAGGGTTTCCTTAAAAGATTAAAAACAATTACCATATGATCCAGGGATTCCACTTATGAATATATATCAAAAAAATTTCAAAGCAGGATCTCAAAGAGATATTTGCACATCCATATTCATGGCAACACTATTCACAATAGTCAAGGGCAGGAAGCAATCCAAATGTCCATCAACAGGTGAATGTATAAAGAAATTTGACATATACATATAATGAAATATTATGTAGCCTTTAAAAAGAAGGAAATCATGCCACATGCCATAATATGGATGAACATCAAGGGCATTATGCTAAGCAAAGTAAGCCAGTCACAAAAGGACACATATTGTATGATTCCAGTCACATGAAGGATCTAAGGGAGTCAAATTCTCAAAAACAGAAAAAAGAAAAGCAGTACCAAGGTTATTTTTACCTATTGCTTCTTCTCCATCTGCAATAGCATCTATTTGTATGTTGGGTCTCTTGAATCTCTGCCCCTGTCACTTTTTCTTTCAAGATTTCCTTATTTTTATCTTTCTGCCTAAGTATTTGTAATAGGAATGACTGGTACCCTCCTCCACATCCACCTGGCCAATCTCTGATGTCAAACGCAGCTGCAATGGACAGTGCCACGTGTGCTCAAACTTGCCCTGTGCTGACAAGCTATCCACTTCACCACTGCCCACATCTTGAAATGCAGAGGAATTAATGTTCCCAGGGGCATCCCTCAATCAATGGGAAATGGGAGACATTAGATAAATGCTCCAGACTCCTGTCCTTCAGGGGCTCAATTCCAGGAAGAATTCTGTGCAATTCTCAAGAGGTCTCAATGGAATTGAGTCTTTTTGCCCACAGCAGAGACTTCAACAATGCATCCTTATATTGGATTTTACTCATTCCCTGTCTTATTCTCCATCCTCTCTCACCCCTGCTGTCAGGAAAAAACACACTGCCTGCACCCAGTTTCTGATTTGGAATGACTGGGTTGGAGGGGAGGGAGAGGGAGAGCCAAACCAAAGAAATGTTTTAAGATATTCTTGTACTTACCTCTCCAGATCATTAATCTGGACCTCAACATTAATCATCCTCTCCTTTAACTCACATAATCCAATTTTTACCTCAAAAATTAAGTTATTAAGCTCCAAGAAGATTATATTTTACCCCTCTGTCATTCTCTCTCTCTCAATCTCTCTCATTCAATGGTCATCCATCTCCTCCAGTAGATTTATTTCACTATTTTTGTGTCCTAATTGTTCAATCTGATTTCTTCTCCTTTTTCCTGATTATTGGGGCCCATCAACCCTAAATGCTAGGATATCTTCAATCATGGGAATCTGAAAGAAGGTAAAGCTCAGGGTATGTCTTATCCTGTGGGCTTGTGTTTTAACGGCAGGATATCAGCCTCCATGGAGGCTGCTAAGAGAAACCTCTCTACTCTCAGTTCTACCTAAATTCTTTCAACGTGGAGTAAAGGAAAGACTGCCCATTCTTTCAACTTCCTCCTGCCCTTTTGTAGGTTAAGGAAATGAGCAAAGTCCTAAGAATTGGCACTGGCTTTCTTCTAATG
The DNA here is from genome assembly GCF_964656455.1 of Halichoerus grypus. Taxonomy (NCBI): domain Eukaryota; kingdom Metazoa; phylum Chordata; class Mammalia; order Carnivora; family Phocidae; genus Halichoerus; species Halichoerus grypus. The sequence continues at coordinate 68,432,397 of NC_135725.1, read as the reverse complement.
TCCAAAGATCGCTGAAAACCAGCCTCTTCCCAGAATTAACAATCTCCTTTCCTCAGCCTTGATCTGTGATGCTCTCTCTGGGTGACTGCCCAGCAATTAGGAAAAGTCCCATCCAGGTCTTTTTCAGGGACCTCAGCAAAGTCTACAGCCCTATCCGTGCCCAGTCACTGAAAGATCTCAGCACCTATTTGGCTCAGAAGAAATAAATGTACTTGTATTTGGAGTGGAAGGAACTAGAGACATTTTCAGGTCAGCATGTTTCCAAAATGCCCTTCTCTCAGTTATAGATGATAAGTAAGCCTTTGGACTAGAAGAAATCATCTACAGAGTGAATACTCATAAAAGGAGGCCTGAGGGCAGGGTTCTGGAACAAGATAACATTTGGAGGACAGAGAAAGGAGAAAAAGTTATCAATACTGTAATTTAAATTAATTTTTAAATAAAATATTTCTAACAAAATTATATTTTATTTTTAAAAGTTAATAAAAAAGCATCAACAGGCTAAAAAAGAAAAATCACATGATCATATAAATATAGAGAGAGATAGTATTTGACAAAATCTAACACTCATTCATAATTTAAAATTGTTTTTCAATAAACTAGAAATAAAAGGGAACTTCTTCAACTTGATAAAGAATATCTACAGAAAAACCTACAGCTAACGTCATACTTAGTGGTGAGAAACTCTAAGCTTTCCCACTAAGATCAGGTACACACAAGGAGCTCTCCTACCACTCCTTTTAGATATCATACTGGAAATCCTTGTTAGTGTAATAAGGCAAGAAAATAAAAGTTACACAGATTGGAAGGAAAATATAAAACTCTGCTTGCAGATAACAACATCTGTGTAGAAAATATGGAAGAATCTATAAAACAAAAACACCCTCCTGGAACTAATTAGTGTAACATAGACAGTTAATATGCAAAAGTCAATTGCTTTCTTATATACCATTCAATGAACAAACAATTTAAAATAAAAAACACACAATACCATTTACATTAGTAACCCCCCAAAATGAACTACTAAGGTATAAATTTAACAAAGTATGTATGAGATCCATATGAAGAAAACTACAAAACTCTGATGAATGGAATCAAAGAAGAATTAAATAAATGGAGAGCTATTCCATGTTGATGGGTAAGAAGACTCAATGTTGTCAAGATGCCAGTTTTTCTCAACTTCATGGATTCAATGCAATCTTGGTCAAAATCCCAGTGAGTTATTTATTTTTGGATCTTGACAAACTAATTCTAAAGTTTACAGGGAGAGGCAAAAGACCCAGAATAGCTAACACACTATCAAAGGAAAACAAAGTTAGAAGATTAACACTACTCGATGTCAAAACTTACTCTAAAGCTACAGTAATCAAGACAGTGTGGTACTGGCAAAAGAATAGGCAAATAGATCAGTGAAGTAGAATAGAGGGTCCAGAAATAAACCTACATACATATAGCCAATTGATCTTTGACAAAGGAGTAAAGGCAATAGAGTGGAGCAAATACAGTCTTTTTCAATATATGGTGCTGGAACAACTAGGTATTCACATGCAAAAAGTAAATCTAGACACAGACCTCACACCCTACACAAAAATTAACTCAAGATGGATCACAGACTTAAATGTAAAATATAAATCTATAAAACTCCTAGAAGATAACATAGGTAAAAACCTAGAAATAAACTAGTTTATTGAAAAACATCACCATTGGGTATGGTGATGACTTTTTAGATACAATATGAAAGGCATGACCCATGAAAGAAATAATTGATAAGCTGGACTTCACTAAAATAAAAAATGTCTGCTCTACAGAGGACAACGTCTAAATAATGAGAAGACAGGCCACAGACTAGGAGAAAATGTTTGCAAAAGACACATCTGATAAAGGACTGTTATCCAAAATATACAAAGAACTCCTAAAGTTCAACAGTAAAAAAACAAACAATCCAATTTAAAAATGGGTCAAAGGCTTTAACAGACACCTCACCAAAGGAGATATACAGATGACCAATAAACGTATGAAAAGATGCTCAATATCATGTCTCATCAGGGAGATGCAAATTAAAACAACGAGATATCACTATGCACCCATCAGAATGTGCAAATCCAAAACGCTGACAACACCAAACGCTGGTGAAGATGTGGAGCAACAAGAACTCTCATTTGTTGCTGGTGGGAATATGAAATGGTACAGCCGCTGTGGAAGACGGTTTGGTAGTTTCTTATAGAATTAAACATATTCTTATTACACAATCCTACAAAGGTGCTCCTTGGCATTTACCCAAAAGACTTGAAACTTTATGTCCACACAAAATCCTGAACATGGGTGTTATAGCAACTTTATTCATAACTGCCCAAACTCGGAAGCAACCAAGATATTCTTCAGTAGGTGAATGGATAAATAAACTGTACTACAACCAGACAATGGAATATTACTCAATGCTAAAAAAGACATGATCTATCCAGCCATGAAAAGACATAGAGAAACCTTAAATGTATATTACTAAGTAAAAGAAACCAATCTGAAAAGGCTACATACTGTATGACTCCAACTATATATGACGTTCTGGAAAAGGTAAAACTATGGAAACAATAAAAAGATCAGTAGTTGTCAGAGGTTGGGGATAGGGGGAGGGATGAATAGGTGGAACATAGAGGAATTTTAGGGTAATGAAAATATTCTATATGATACTATGATGATGGATACATGTCAATACACATTTGTCCAAACCCACAGAATGTGTAATGCCAACATTTAACCTTAAACTACAGAGTCGAGGTAGTTATCAACTATAATGAATGTACCACTCTAGTGGGGGATGTGGATAATGGGGCTATGCACATGTACACATGTGTAGGGGCAAAGGGTATGTGGGAAATCTCTATACTTCCCTCTCGATTTTGCTATGAACCTAAAACTGCTCTGAAAAATCAAATCTTAAAAAAAAAAAAATAGAGAGGGGTAGTGTTGAGAATTGTGTCAGCAAAGAGGTCCTTGGAGGACTCAATTAATACAGTAAGTGACTCTTCAACCTTAGACAGTACAAGACAGAAATGAGGAGAAACAAAACTGCAACCATCAGTGAAATTAATTCAGCTACCTTCCCTTGGCAGAAAAAGCAAGCTGCAAAGGAAATAGCTCATGCATTTAATGAGTGGAAAGCACATCAGCCAAGCAACTTGGGGGATAGAGCCTGTGTCCACACAGATAAGAGATGGGACAGGTCCTGGAGAGGGAACCCAATCATTTGCAAGACTCAGTGAATTTAGGGAAACCCTGATAAAATTAGGAGTCCAAAGACAGGAATAAGGGTATCACCAAGGCCCTCATGAGTATCAGGAAAAACGACAGAGCCCCTGTTTGAAGAGTAGGAAAACAATGAGTTTATATGGAATTCCAGCTTCTGTACTTAACACTACATATATGGGATATAGAATATTTTACATTTATTAAACTCTGAAGAGTCTGGTAAGAGTACTTTCTATCTCAGATAATCACAGGAGAACAAGGAAAGGCAAAGATGCTACCCAAAAATATTCCATGAAAATATTTATTTGGATCAATTCATAAAAAATGTGAATGATCAGGCATGATAAAATAATATATATATATATATATATATATATTTAGAACTTGCCAGTTTAAAATCACCTTCGCTTACCTGACTTAAAGCAATCCTTAAAACAGTCCTGTGTGAAAAGTAGGGCAGATATCATTAATATCCCCATTTTATAAGTGAGGAAACTAAGGTTTAGACAAGTTAAATGACTGACTCTAGGTGACTCGCTAAGTGACAGAACTGGGACCAAAACCCAGGGCTGGCACTGCCTCTGCCGAGGAAGGCATGGAAGGAAGGGTAATGACTTCTAATTGAAATGTCTACCAAGAGTGTGATGAGCTAGTGTGGGTAACGGCTGCCCCGACTCGGGCTGGGCCGGCATCAGGCCAAGAGCAGCCTGCTTCCCAAGCATTCCTTCACTTGTTCAAGAGATCATGAAAATTAAATTGGGCTATAACCAGGCCTTAATTCCCCACCCTTGATGTGAGGAGCCATATTTGTCTCATTAGCCTAGGTCATAAACTCCAGCAGGAGGGAGAAAAGGAGGCAGCAGATAAAAGTGAGGGAGGAAAGGGAGACGATTGTATGAAGACAGAACAAGGGGGAGGAAGGGGAGAGGGTACGTGAAGGACAGGCACACCTCCTTACGTTAGGGGTGCTCTCCTCCCTGGCATAATCATAATTGCATTTTAAGTTTATGTAGCTCTTTGTAGTTTTCCAAACAATTGCGTATGCTCTCTCATTGAATCCTCATTACCTTCCTGGGAGTCAGGGCAGAGAGGACCAATTCCATTTTAGCAGGGAAGGGATGAGGCTCTGAGAAATTGAGACACTTGTCCAACTAGCAGACCCAGGGCCAGTAAAGCCTGTGTTTTTTGACTCCTACTCTGTTAACAGCAGGTCACAGTCTACATCCCCTAGAGCTACACAGGGCCAGAAGGTAGAGCTCCAGTATTCTTTTGAACATATCATGCTACCTCTCAAATCACAGAAACATACTGAATGAGGATTTTTATTTCTACAAAGCAATAGGAATTTGGGTATGAACGTTCTATTACCAAATAGTAAAAAATCCAAGGGACTGTCCTTCTTTGATCTACATTGGAATATGAACTAATCGCCTTATTGATTAAGCTAGTGTGGGTTAAGAGTAGGAACTTAGAATTATTTTTGTTCAGTTTACAGAGATCTGTGCCATAATGCTATGTATTAGAGAAACTTGATCTAAATCAAGCATGAAAGTCTTGGCTTCAAATTACATCTCTTGGATGTGTGCCTTCCACATTAAAGAAATATAGCGATTGACTATCTCCGAAGAATAAAGCTCTTCAGAGAGCCAGAATAGATAACACCTCTAGAAAGATAATGAGGTGCTGTACAATGATATGGGCTGTCAAATCAGGGAACCTGGGTTCAAATTTGGTCTCTATAATTTAGTGGACAGTATAACATGGATATGATAGTAATAAAGAGTATAGATTTAGGTTTCAAATTGATCCAGGTCCAAATTCTGGTCCTACTATCTTAGGAATGTTATTTGGACCTCTCAAAATTTTTAATCTCACCATTTGTATTACTGGATTATGCTTAACAAATGGTAACTATTATTATTAAGGCATATCTATTCTTCAGTGGAAATACATTTTATGATATCCTTTGCCTAAATGGCAAACCTTGGGACTTAAATAGCTCAGCTATACCATAAAAGGTTTTTCCAATAAAAATATTGGTTGGACATTGTCCCTTATTCTTTCTATTTTTTGTATTGGTACCAATTTGGTAACTGCTTCTAAATTTACCTACCCTAGATAATAAACATAGATTATATTTCTGCGTCAAGTAGATAAAGTTCATACATGATACTAGTAAACTTCTATTGCATTATGTTGGAAAACAATAGGACTTTGTCTATTGAAACAGGTTTCAAGGATTCAGAAGAAAAATAAACTATTCAATAATTGTCTTTTAAATGGAATTGTTATGAATTCAGTTGGAAGTTTTAGTTTAAGGCAAAGCTTAAAGCTTTCCATATCTAAGTAGTTCTATATTCTCTGAAGGTAATGCAGCATATTCTGGGATTTTTTGTTTGTAATGAAGAGATTGGCCCACATTCATAATGCTGAATGTTCAAAGAAAAATCAGTTTGTCAACACATAGTCAAGTACAATTTTGGAATCTTCTCAAAAAAAAAAAAAAAATCTTTCAATAACCAGAGGGCAGACAACCTTCATGGCTGGCAGAATTTCCATGTACCTTCTAAGGAAATAAGTTAAATGACCTCTAGACAAAGGAAATCCAAAGATGCTCAGGCCCCAAGGCTCCAGTTCTTAGGGGAAATCACAAAGGTATGATAAAAGCCTACTCCAGCTGCTAATAACTCAATTATTACATGTAGCTTCCATCTACTGAGCTAGAACCAGACCAGTAGAACCAAGCCTTTGACTGTGTGTCCTTTGGAAATTCAGCTCAAATGTCACTGCTTCTGCCCCTGAAAGCATTATTTTTTGAAGCAAAATAGTATAAAATTCCAGTATCAGAGTGCCTGGATTTGGATCTCAGATATTCATAGCTAACATATGCAAGGCAGAATCCTAAGACAGACAGATACATACATACATATACACACAGATATATGTATGTACATATAAAATTGTATCTGATCCACATAACAATGCTATAAAGTAGATACCTGTATTATTCCCATTTTACAAGTGAAAAAAATTGTGGCATAGAAAAATCAAGAGACTTGCCCAAGATCACATAGCAACTATTAGAACCAGAATCCAACTATGACAACCTGGCTCCACTCTGCTCTCCTCCCTCTCAAGGTTAGCTACTTACCAGATGGGTGGCTTCACATGGGCAAGGTACTCAAATGCTCTACCCCTCATCTGGTAAATGGAGAGAGTTACAGATCACTGAAAGTATAACAGACTTATAGGGTTGTTGAATGGATTAACAAAGATACCTCTTGTCTTTATTTCAGCATAGCCCCTGGCACCTAGTAAATGCTCAAAAAAGACTATGTACTATTTTTGGGTGAGGGCAGACACATTTTATTCATTTCTTCATTTATGTGGCTGAGCAAGTCACTTAACATCTCTGACACTTCATTTCTTCATCTGTAAAATGGGATAATATAAATATTAACCTCACAGAGTTATCATGGCACATAAAAGACGCTCAGAAAATACTTGATGAATTAGTGGAATCTCTTCACATAGTACCTAACACAGTTCCACATGGAAATAGGTACTGTGATAAAAACTTTTTGATCACAGCAATCCATAATGTAAAAATGATAATATTGCCTCCTCCTCATCCCTGGGGATCTGTGAGGATAAATGAGACAGTCTCTAGGACAGAGATTGTTAGGAGAAAGGTGCTTTATAAATCTAAGAGGTTGCTATTAATGATCATCATCATAATAATAAATTTGGTATTGGAGAAATCGTAACTCATGCATGACTCCTCAAGGGAAGCCTATCAAGGCCTCCTTCAATGACACAGTGGCAGCTGGTGCCTGAGGCTTTGAATCTACGGAAATAGGGGAGGGAATATGGTGATGTTACAGAGAGAAATCAGAAGGGAATTCGACTTGTTTTTTTAACCATTCTGACTGGTGTGAGGTGGTATCTCATTGAGGTTTTGATTTGGATTTCCCTGATGCTGAGCGATGTTGGGCACTTTTTCATGTGTCTGTTGGCCATTTGGATGTCTTCTTTGGAAAAATGTCTGTTCAAAGCGAAATAAGTCAATCAGAGAAAGACATGTATCAGATGATCTCACTGATATGAGGAATTCTTAATCTCAGGAAACAAACTGAGGGTTGCTGGAGTGGTGGGGGGTGGGAGGGATGGGGCGGCTGGATGATAGACATTGGGGAGGGTATGTGCTATGGTGAGCACTGTGAATTGTGCAAGACTGATGAATCACAGACCTGTACCTCTGAAACAAATAATACATTATATGTTAAAGGAAAAAAGAAGAGAGTAGGAAGGGAAAAACGAAGGGGGGGGACATCGGAGGGGGAGACGAACCATGAGAGACTATGGACTCTGAGAAACAAACTGAGGGTTCTAGAGGGAAGGGGGGGTGGGGGGGGACGGGTTAGCCTGGTGATGGGTATTAAAGAGGGCACGTATTGAATGGAGCACTGGGTGTTATACACAAACAATAATCATGGAACACTACATCAAAAACTAATGATGTAATGTATGGTGATTGACACAATGTAATAAAATAAAATAAAATAAAATAAAATAAAATAAAATAAAATAAGGGAATTCGAGCTGGCTATTTAAAGAGGGTCTTCTCTTCCATGTCCTTCTGCCTCCCCACCCTCCACACCTCCCTTTCACACCAGGTCCCTACCAGGTCTCCAATTTCTGGTTCTGATCTTAGGTTCTGATCTTCAATTTCACAGGCCCAAGAACTCGAACATGTCCATACATCTGAGCCTATTAGAGTCTGAAAGGCACTCCCCTGCAGGGAAGTCCCAGAGAGCCAGGCAAGCTGGGCAGGGGGTTTCCTTATGGCAGCCTGATACAAAACACTCTGTTCAGCAAGCCACAGTTTTAGCCCCAAAGGCAAAAGACTGGCCCAGATTGGAGAGATGAAGACAAAACTAGCATCACATCATAAAGGCCAAGAGAATCCAGATCTGGACAGGAATCCAGCTGGCTCGCTTAGAATCGTGTGGCAACCTCTCCAGGGCTCTGTTCCCAGGAGAAACAGAAGGCTCTCAGAAGGGACCTGTAAGGGTTAAAGAAGATAGAGTCCCTGATGTATCTAGCACAGCAACTGACACAAAAGCCCTCCGGTAATGATAGTAATCATCACTGTAGTTATTGTGCTGCTAGTATTTTTATTTTGATTATTCAAAAAAAAAGAATGTGTGGCAAAGCCAGGCTAGCATGAGGGAAAAAAGGAACAGGCCAGTCAGCTGATCAGATGAAGTTTCCCCCGTATGTTCCATAATCTGGTCATGAGTATGCTGAGTGTGGGAAGGTCAACAGCGTCCTTAAAGGAATTACATCAGGCTGGACAAACTTCCTCAACTCAGGAGACACTGATACAGAAACCAGACACAAATATATTCATTTATAGATTCATATGTCCATTTCCAGTAACCAAGCTGTATTAAGTACACAAGAAACCAAATTAGCTATTGAAAGATGACTTGGTGAGCATGAGATCATAGAAAACTGGAGGGGCCAGTGGGATATTTATTCAGGTATGTCAAAGCTAAATAGATTCTCTCCCACCATAGACCCCACCTCCTAATTGATCTGAATACTTGACACTCATGTCAACTACATGACATTCAGATCCTTCTGTTTTACAGAAAACAGAGGCTTGGAGAGGTTGCCACACAAGTCTAAGCAGGGCAGCAGGATTTCTGTTCAGATCTGTATGCTCTTGGCCATTAAGAGGTGATGCTACCAAATATAATGTCTCCTTCCAATGTACAGAGTTGAAGTCTTACTCCCCTTTTTCCAAAATCCACACAGAACACTGCCCTCCATAAAGCAAAGGTTTTGCAGTCAACTAAACCTGGATTTGATTCCCTGCTCCACCGCTGCCAAGCTATATGACCTTGGACACATTATTCAACTTCTCTGAACTTCAGTTTGCTGATCTATAAAATACTGATAACAGCCTACCTCATAGGCTATCATGATGCTTAGCAGGAATGTATATGAATACTTAGCACAGTGCCTCTGTGATTGTTATAGTAGCTACTATTTAATTCCATTAAACCCACTCTTTCTTCAATTTCTGTGATTCTAGTTCTAAAGACAAATCCTAAACACAGTGATCTACAACTGTTCTGCATCCATCCCCATGTCCATTCAATCACACAAGTATAGCACATCTCAGGGTTGGCCATGTCTGGACATAGTTCAAGTCACTGATTCTTAGATACTTTACCTTCCGAGGGTGACCTCATTGCCTAAGTCTGGGGACATCTCACTATAACTGATGTGCACAGGGAAAAGAAGAGGCATTCTGAAGGCCCAGAGGAATGCAAAGGACCAACTATTCTGCCAACATCAAGGAGTTTTGGCCTCATAAACTGTAGCCATTTCTATTTTTCTGCCCAGAGCATTTTCTTCCCTGAGACCAGCCCCAGTTTGAAGGGACGATTGCTTTCCCCTGCTACTCTTAGTCAGGCAGCACTAGCAGGAGCATTAGCAGGATCATCTACAGTGATGTCACATTTTACTTTTGGATAAAATGTCCCAGATAACACTTTTCCCAGTGTCTTTGAACAGTCACTCTCTATTTCCAAATGCGTGCACGAGCTCCGTCCAATGAAGAAACACATTAACAGCAACCTCTCTATTCCCTCTAGGTTGCTTGCAAGCCTTCCTGTGTTTTTAATCTTTGCCGAGCTCCAAAACCAACCGTGTTGAGTGATGTGAATGCCACGCTTCTCATTTCAGTAAGGAGATGACTGGATTGGAGACTGTGAAGATTAATAAAAAGAAAAAAATCCACACTTAGAAAAACCACTGGTTTAAAAAAAAAAAAAGTAGATCATGATAAAGATTAAGAAGATGATTCAAAAAAAAAAAAAGAGGAAGATATAAAATATGCCCCTCTTATCTAGAGTAGTGAAAAACTAGCATAGGAGCAGGGCAATGCTGACCTGCCCTTTCATAACGCTGGCAATAAGCAACAGCGATTCAGAAGGGGGAGCTTATTGCAGCAAAGTACAAGGTTGGGGGCTTGGGATTCAGATCACACAGAGAAAGGGGTTGTTGATTTAAGTGGTATGGGAAAATGGAGAAGGTATTGCTTAAAGCAGTAACCAATGTTGTTTATTTGGGATACGAGCTAGAGAATACTATTATGGCAGAGAAAAGAAGTTATCTCTGGTGAATTGTCTTGAATTATGGGGGGAGCGAGAGAGGCTCACTGCATATGACATTTAGAATTGCAATTTCTAAGCGGAGCACCACGTCTGATATATCATTTATTGTCTCTGCCTCTATCCTTCCAAAGCTGCATTAAGGACAGATGTGAACCTCACTTCCCTGGGTCTCCATTTTCACGTTGATTTGGAGGACATTCATTTTCCCTTCGCAACGGAATCATATATTTTCCCCTCTCGGAAGGTTTAGTTCATCACTAAATATTCAGGTCTAGGAAGCGATTTTCTTTCCTCTTTGTGCATGATTTGTCTCTTTCTGGAGCTGAGCCCCTTTGGTTGAAAACAAGAATCTATACAAATAAAGGGCGCAGGTGAAGAGATAGTGTGGGTGGATGAGCGGAGGGAAGGTTTCTCCAGTTGTGATGGAAATTTGCACTTGAGTCTTCCCGTTTTAGCTGATTTTACAGGAAGGAAGAAACAATGCTCATCCGATCAGGTATCAGATCCTGCTGGCTTAGAAGATTCAAAAGGCAGTTTCAATTACCACGCAGTGTACTCCTACTTCCCGCTGAAAAACAGTATGCATATTGCACATTCTGGTGGTGGCTCTTTGAAAATGAAGTTTCCACACCACCCTCCCTGCATTTCAGGTAGAAATGAACTGATGCCACAGACAGACATTCCAATTTCATAGATTCAATGAATTTTTTAACCAGAAGGGATTGATATACCCATTTTTTTGGTAGCAGGACAAACTGAGATCTTAGAAGGTACCTGACCCGGTCAAGGCAATATATTCTCACAAGTGGCTGTATATGTATATTTGTGTGTTTTCTGTAGCACTTTGGAATTCTTCTGTTTTCTGGGTATGTATTGGGAATCGCACACTTAGCACGGGGTCTTTGCCAAGACTGAGCACTGGAAGCACCAAGTAACCCTCTCTTGCCACAGTCTCCCCACCTCCCTGGGGCTGTGAAGGAGTAGGGGACAGGTGCTACTGCCTTCACAAACCTAAACTACAGCCCACACGGCGTCTTGGGGAAAATGGCTTCTCCTCTGTTCTCACTGTTCTGCATCCCACACTAGCCACTCCCTCCCCCTTCCTGTAATCCCCTCCATACACTGAGGCTCCTGAAACCAAAGCCAACAAAGTACATTGTCTTCCAGCAACTTCTGCTTTTAGCCCTACAGCTAAAGCTCTGGAGAAAAGAGATCACAATACACAAATTAGTCTCTCAACAAATTATTTTGCCACACTTGTCTTGTAGACTCCTGCTCCTGGGGCTTTGTTCATGCTGTGCCTTCTACCAGGAATGTTCTTCCCCTTCTCCCCCTAGCTATCCAAGTTTTGCTATCCTTCTATTGTCCAGGAAGCCTCCTTGACCTCTACGCACAATTCCTAAGGCATTCCTTATCTTTATTGTTTCATGTCTCAGGCCCATGCGACCTTTTTTTTTCCAATCAGACTCTTAGTTCCCTAGTGGCTCTTTTGTGTCCCCCAGATTACCTAATACACCAGTCAAGCCAGTCACATGGCTTGGAGTGAGGTTGGGTTTGAATCCTGAGCAAATTGCTCTTCCTCTTGAGACATCACAATAACCTCAGAATGTGGCTGGTAGTATTATTCCTCAATAGCTTTATTATAGCTTAATTGTTTTTCTTCTGATTATATAGATGACACATTCTCATCATAAAAAATTCAAAAACTACATGGTTCTATAAAAACAGGATGGAAAGGTTACATGAATTCCACTTTACGTAAGCAACATTAACATGTTCTTGGCCATTTTTCATACATGTTTATGACTCTATATGTATCTATGTATATATACATGATTTTACATTTTATATAAATAGAGTTATTCATACATACTGTTTAAGTGGAGAATATTAAAGATCCTATGCAAAAGTGTCAAGCAACATTAGTTGAGTAAAAAATATTAGTTTAATTGGAGCCTTAATAGTTTTAAATGAATAAATAGTGTTTCCCATAGAATGTGGGGAATAAAAGAAAGCAGGAGATGCCCCCTAGACCATTTTCCTGTCTCTAAGCAGGACCTCACTGAAAATATTCCACTTAAATTAGCCCAGGGCCCAAAGTATGTGGCACAAAGGACAAATGAACATTCTAATTAGAAATTCTATACTTGACACTAAGATCAGATTTCTTCAGCATAATGTGGCTGTCAGACATCATACATATTCTCAGTTCACCAGCTGAAAGCACTGAATGGGATGGACAGAGCTATACACCTTGCGCAAAATATTTACTAAAGTCAAGACAAAGTAGACCAGACCAATGTAGATCTTCCCTGGAGATCTTACAGAAGAGACTCCTGCCTCTAGAGCACAGTGAAGAAGCTTAGCTTTCTTACAATGAGAAATAAACATATCTCATCTATCAGCAATGACGTGAAAGATCCATGTCAGAAAACTGGAAGTCATCTCCTTTAATACTCCTCAGTTAAAGATCAGATTCAGACCTTTGAGAGATTCTGTTTCCATGAAGAACAAAGGTGATAATGGGATTTTCTCCACAATAACACCCCACTGTCTTGGTGGTGGCAAGCTTTGCCTAGTTTCTCCTCCTATCCCGTGCAGAGAGGCTAGAGTCTGTGTGTCAGCCACATAATCCATCATCACCCATTCCTGCCACCAGAAGTATGACTAATAGATTATAAATGTTTCTTCTTCTGTAGACTAATCAGCTAGAATGTGATACCTGCCATGACACATAACAGTCCTGCTGTCCTATTAACAGCCACAGGATGTGACCACCTCCACATAGGTGTGTGCTCCTGACAGAGACTTCTAACAGCCGGTTGGCCGAGCCTGGCAGCAGCCTGAGCTTCTCTCATGCAAGAGCACAGACATCCAGGGCTAGGGCCATGAATTTCTCATGCTATCCTATTTTCTTCAAGGCATTTATCGCTATTTGAAATTAAATTACTTATTTATTTACTTACGTCTGACACTCCTACTAGATGGTAAAAGGAGGGCTTTGCTTTGCTGGTCATTAAAATTAACTCCCTCACCTCCTTCTAGTTTCTTTCTACATCTCATTTTCTCAATCACAAATATACCAAACTGAACAGTCCTCTACATACACTGCTTATGGAATTCCTGACCTCCCTTTACCTTGCTTTGCTTTTTCTGTTTTTTTTAATAGCTTCTATCATCTTCTAACATATTATGGAATCAGCTATGATGAATATCGTTTATTGCTTGTCTCCCCCTATGAGAATGAAAGGTCCATGGAGGCTGAAATCTTTGTTTTGTTCACAGATAAATCCCAAGAACCTGGAAGAATGATGGGAACATAGTAGGTGTTTAATAAGTATTTATTGAATAAATGAAAAGAAATCATTCACTTTATCCTTAACTCCCTAACAGTGCCTGGTATGGAATAGTTGCTCAGTAAGTGTTTGTTGAATCTGTTGCTTTCCTGCAGAAGCCCCTGAATAAGTATTTTCTCCAGAGTGCAAGCATTTTCCCTTCCAAATGTCTTTCACACATCTTCCTATGTCCCTAGTTAATAGCATATAATAGGAAACAAATAAATGTTTGACAAATTAGCCAATTAACAAATAACTGAATTGACTGTACTCCAATGACTGACACCCCATGTATGATACTCTTTTCTGACTGCCTGTTTCCCCCAACATCATTAACACTAACCTACCCCATTTATAGCTCAGTTCAGCCAACATTACCTGAATATCTACTGTATTCTAGTTATTGTGCTAGATACTGAGTGGGACAGTCAACAAGAATACTAAAAAGTATTTATTGAACACTTACGTCATGCCAGATACCATGCTAAGCACTTCACATGGATGAACTCATTTAATGTTCTTAAGAACCATATGAGGCAAGGAATACTGTTATGCCCATTTTACAGGCAGAGAAACTTAAACCTCAAGAGGTAACTTGTCCAAAGTCAGGCACACAGTTAGCCAAGACAGTAAGGAGGCAAAGCCCAGATCCTCACTCAGACAGCTTTTACCCCAGAGTTCACATTCTTAAGCCCAATGATGATCTAAAGATGAAGAACAATCAGAATAAATTTATTTTCTCAAAGAAACTGTATATATTGAAGGAATAAAAAAATATCTTCAAAAGTTCTGAATCCCTCATTTTTGGTCCCAATGCCTAGTATAGAATATAACACAGTGTAATGAATACATTTTTGCTAAAAGAATAAACGATACTAAGCAATAAGAGAGGCAAACCTACAAGAGAAAAACATTAATTCTAATTGGAGAAAACTGAACAATCCAGGACAATAGAAGTATTTAAACCAGACCTAAACAATATATAGGATTTTAAAGAATCTAGAAGAAAGTCATTCTTAATTGGGTGTATTGGTTTTCTATTGCTGCATAACAAAGTACCTCAAAATTTAGTAGATTAAAATAAACATTTATTATACTTATAGTTTCTCTGGGTCTGGTATTCAGTAGCAACTTCGCTAGGTTATTTCAACTTGGGATCTCTCATGAGGTTGCCATTATGATGTTGGTGGGGGCTGCAGTCATTTGAAGACTACATTGGCAAGAAGATCCTCATCCGAGGTGTCTCATTCACGTGGCTGGAAAGTTGAGGTTGTTGGAAGCCTCAGTCTCTCCCCACAAAGGCCTCTCCATAGGTGGTGTAAGTGTGTACTGCTTCACCCAGAGTGAGTGGCCCAAGACAGAAAGACAAAGAGCCAGGCAGAAGCGATCTTTTTAATGACCTAGACTCGGAAATCATATAGCATCTCTTCTGCCACATTCTATTAGAAGCAAGTCACTAACCCTGACTCACATTCAAGGGAGGGGAATTAGGCTCCACCTTTTGAAGAGATGAGTGTCAAGAGTTTGCAGACATATTTTAAAACCACCACAGAGGCAGCCCATAGGAACGAATAGGGCAGGTTCTGGAATGACATGTTATCCAATGTCCTAGTTAATGGACTTCTATAACCTGGTGACCTCTTTTATTTTTGCAATTTTCACATCACTCCATCTATTTCTTATATTTTGATCCTTTAGTCTCTGTCATTTGAAGAGAAAATCTTTCAACATTTCTTATTCAGTTAATCCATTCCTTCATTTTATTTAAATATAGTTCTCTTCTGTGTATTTAGCACTGGAAATATAAAAATAAAAAAGACATGACCCTTCCTTTCAAGGAGTATGTCATCCACTTGATAAGCCCATATAATAATCACATATGATATGTCAAAGGCCATAATAGAATTATATACAAAGTGCATGGTAATACAGAGGAGACTAATTTTTCTCATGAGAGGGACCTCATTACCCTGTTAAAGATTTTGGATGTTATCTTCTATGTAACAAATGTTTTTAAGCAGGTGTGTGCCAAGATTCAGATCTGTATTTAAGAAAGACAATTAGGATGGCAATAGAGAAGATGGAATTGGCAGAGGGCATATGAGCAATGGCATGTGAAATGGACAGGAGGTAATATACTTGAAAAACGTTTATTAGGTAGAATTGACAAGGCCTGGTGATTAATTACTTAGGCAGAAAAAGGTTAAGAATAACTTCTAGATTTCTAGAGGGTATATGATGGTCTCATTAACTAAGATAAGAAACACAGGAAGAGGGTCCAGGTGTTTTGTGAGGAAGAAAATGAAGTAAGTTCAGTTTTAAATATATTGAGTTTGCATTGCCTTTAGCTACATTGTTGAAGGATGTGTCACATTGGTGGTAAGAAATATGCAACTGAAGTTCCAAGAGAGAAGTCCCAGCTGGAAATATAAATTTTGGAAATACTAGCATTCCTGTGCTAGTTAAACTCACAGTTTTGAAGGAGATCATCAAAAGAGCTTGTAAAGTAGAAAAGAAAGCTAAGAATGGGACCTTGGGGGATACCAACACACAAAAGGTGGTGAAGAAAGAGAAAGCATAAAAAAGCAGTGAAAAGGAGAATCCAAAAGAGGAAGACGACATTCGAGAGATTTCAGGGTCATGAAACCCACAGAAAAGATTTTCAAAGAGGATCAACAGATTCAAGAAAGAAAGAAAGAAAGGGGGGTGGGGAGGAGAGAGAGAGGGAGAGAAAGGGAGAGAGAGAGAGAAAAAGAGGAAAAGAAGGAAGGCAGGTAGGAAGGAAGGAAGGAAGGAAGGAAGGAAGGATGGAAGGAAGGAAGGAAGGAAGTGAAAAAGAAAAAAGAAATGGAAAAAAGAAAAATGCAGAGACATCAAATTAAAGGCAGACTGAAAATTATACTTCATGTTTGTCAATTAGGAGATTATTAATCACCTGTGTTGTAGTAAGGTGATGTGGGATGGAATCCAGCTGCAGTACGTTGAGGGTGAAAGAGAAGTAAGGGAGTGAACACAAGGGTAGACTTCATTGACCAAAAGTTTGAAAGTGAAGAACAGCAAAAAGATTAAGTGCTATTAGTATGAGGTGGTAAAAAGTGATGTATATAATTCCATCCCATTAGATTGTGTTTTCAGGATTCTGTTTTCTCAACCTAGTCTCAAAAAAGAATATTCATTCTCCCTTTGGTTCTTGCAGCTGTTTCTACAAGAGCATGTCATAAAAGGCCAAGGAGAAGACCTAGAACAAACACAGGATGTCAACTTCAAGATAGAATGCCAGGGACTCAAGAGACTGAACTTACCAGCCTGCTCATTACATTCAGTGGACCAAATCCCCTCTCAATTCTCAAAGGGATTAGCTGGTCAATAATTTATAACATTTTCAAGGTAGGAGAAGGTCAACTAATTATTAATGAAGGCAACCAAAAAAGAGGGAAGTATGTGTTTATTTGATTTATGGAAACCTTCCCTTTACTCTAGGGACATAGCATGAGCCTATGAATATAAAAATCTTACATTCATAATATTTTTCATCAGGGTAATATTTTCATCATTTATCGAGACATATACAAGAATAATTAGAATTGAACATAAATATCCACACTAGTAGATGAAAGGACAAAACCTGGAGGTCCAAACGGTAAAGGAGTGCCACTGAATGACTTAAATTAGCTCTGGTGGGTAAATCCGGGCATTTTAGCAGCTTTTCACCAATTTGTTATCAGAAAGAATGCAGAAACAGAGGCAAACTCTAAAGAATATAAGACCCAGGTAAAGAAGTCTTACCAAGAGTCAATTCTTTTTTTTCTACCTAAGTAAAATAATGCAAAAAGTATACAGGAACTAGAAAAAATAGAAGGGATACTGCTCATGATCTCAGTATCCTAGCCTAATAATTATTATATCTGGGTGCTTCTTTTTAGTAACACTAGAACAATGTTGATTACATTCCTTTATTTCACAAATGTTTACCAAGCATTTATCTTGTACCAAAGACTGTGTTAGGTGCTGGCAAACAAACCTGCTCCCGGCTCTGCATACTTCATATTCTAAAGGGAAAGTGTCAGACACTGGACAACTAAACATACTTATCTGACCACAACTGAGATGGGTGACAAGAAAAAGAAGTGTAGGGTATTGAGAAAACACTGTTGGCCAACCATCCCCAAGTTCTTTCACCTTTTGAGGACTTCTGTCCTTTGCCACCTGAATAAAACAACCCCAGGTCCTTTCTGCACTTGACTGCAAAGCCTGTCCCTGCATGAATCCTCCTGAGAAGTCTTAGGACAGGTGATTACAAGTCATGATTGTCTCCTATAAGCCCCACTTTCCTCTCAATCCTCTTGGGCCTCTTCAGTGCTTCTCATGCACTCCAGCTCCCTCTGATTAGGCTCACCATAATCATAAGATGGGTCTTTCATTCTTCAAGGCAGCATTTATAATACAAGACTAATTCTAAATGTATCACTAATATAGCTCTATTAACACTTTAATGAGTGGAGAGAAGGAAGGAAGAAGAAAATTAAAATAAGTAGTGTATATCAAACATCTTTGCATCCACTTTGCACCCACACACATGGTCACAGGGAATCTCCTATTGGAACCTTCCCTTCTCTGCTTACTTCGTACTCTCTGCTGCTTAGTCTTTCACCTTCTCCCATCTTCCTAGGATCTGTGTTTGCTCAGAACCAGGTCCTTCCTTCCCGTTCCTCTCCTCTTCCTAATGTCAAGGCTCCTTACAGAGTATTGATCAGAGATGCACTCTGATGAAGCCAAAATGATTACACAGCAAAAAGATCTTTTAACACTCATTTTATTATTATACAGGAAAGTTTACTCTTCTTAATCTACACTTCTTCATCACATCATTTCACATCATCTTGACTTTCCTTGCAGAAGTTCCATTGCTATGTCTAACAAAATATCAATTTTCTTCTTCAGAATAATTCCTCAACAAAGAATGCAGAAGTTATTTCATTGTTGCTTAATAGGAATTTTTCTTTCGGTTACAACAATTCATCAGTGGGGAAAAATAAGCTCTTTGTAAACTGGAGAGTGGTGTGGTCAGGCTTGTAATTTTTAAAAGGTCATTCTGATCTGAACCTTGGGCAAAGATTTAGCCATAAAAATTTTCTCCCAAGAGTTATATTTCATTGTGGAAAAAAGTGAAAGTAATCTAAATGTCCAACAATAGAGAAATGCTTAAATAAATTATGGCAAAAATCACTTGATGGAATATTACGTAGCCATTCAAATTGCGTTCATTTAGACTTTTGGCAATAAAGGAAAATGTGCATTACAGTATTATGTTAAAAATGCACAATCCTGAATTTAATATAGGACTTAATAATATTCAAAATGTATGTCTCTAAGCTGTGAAAAAATTGAATAGTGACTAGTATGACTAGATCTCTCTCCTAGCCCCAAAGATCAATCACATGGACACTAAATAAGAGAGAGGAGAGCAAACATTTTGGGGAACTATCTAAGTACTGTGAGAGCCCACTGAGAGCCTGAAGGATGTAGCAATCTTAGGAAGGAAGGGGCTGGGGACATGGAGAAATCCTAGATCAGATACTCCAGAGATGCACTCTGATGAAGTAAAAAATGATTACACAGCAAAAAGATCTTCTAACACTGATTTTATTATTATACAGAAAAGTTTACTTCCGTTATTTTAAAACCACCTAGTTTGTGGAACTTTATTACATCAGCCCTAGGAAACTAATACAAATATATTAAGAGGTTGTTCTAGTGTCTTCTCATTTGCATTCATTCCAAAGAGAAATCTGTTTGTTTTTTTTGTTGTTGTTCTCCATATATAATGTCTTTTTTCTCTTGCTGCTTTTAAGATTTTCTTTTTATTACTGATATTGGGCTATTTGATTATGATGTTCACTGGTGTCATTTTCTTCATTTCTTGTGCTTCGAGTTTATTGGACTTTCTGGATATGAACCTCTTGTCTTAGATCAAGACAAAATCTGGTCTTGCTTTTGTGCTTTGTTTGGCAGGCCAGAGCCAATGTTTAGTCTAGAGATCCTGACTCCCCACTACTGAGCCAAGCAAGAGCCCTCTGTGTGGTCTAATCAATGCCCCGTGAATCTTGAGGCTTTCCCAATCTGGCTGGTTGGAATAGCAGTATTCCTGAACTGTGTGAACACTGGGCACTATTACCTCCAATCCTTTATATCGTTCTTTATCTGGACTCAGTTTCCTCACAGGACATGTTTATCAGTTTTCTGCTCAATACTCAAGAGATCCCCTGCAGACCTCCAGAGTTCTGAGTTCAGCTTTTTCCTCTCTGGTACTCCATCCTACAAATCCTAGCTACCTTGGTCTCTCAACTCAGGGAATTGGTCAGACTGTCTGGATTCTTCCTCCCTTGATACAACCTGGAAACCCTCTCACTGTAGTAAGCTCAGGAAAACATAGCCTCATCTTGTTTGTTTTCCATCTCACAATCACTGTCCTCTGTTGTCTCATTGTTCGGTGTCTTGAAAACTGTTGGTTCATACATTTTCTTAATTTTTTATTTGTTCTAGGTGGAGACCATGTTCTGTCCCTGTTCACTCTACCTTGGACAAACATGGAAGTCCCAATCTGAATCTTTTAAAATCTTTGATGACTCCACATACTATGCTCAATCTTACCTCTACTTTCTTAAGCATATGAAATAGAATAATAACTGTTTTCATGTTCTTATATACTAATTCTATCATAGGTGTCATTTCTGGGTTGTTTTCCTATTGATGGATTTCTTCTTTATGAACAGTATTTTTCTGCTTCTTTGCATACCTGGTAATTTCTTAATTGGATACTCTACATTTTGAATTTTATCTTACTGAGTCCTAAAAATATTTGTATTCTTATAAGCATTCCTGAAATTTTCCCTGGGATATAATTAAGTTCTTTGGAAACAGTGTGATATTTTTGAGATTTTATTTTAAGCTTTGACAGGCAGGAGCAGAACAACCTTTAGTTGAGGGCTAATTACACCACATTTTTATGGCAATACCCCTCTGAGTTCTCTACTTCCTAGCCCATGAATGATGAAGTTTCCTTCCACTGGGCCAGTGGAAACACAAAAATATTCCTGGTATAGGCTGAGCTCTAAAGATTGTTACCTCTAATCTAGTCATTCTCAACCAGAGGCAATCCCATCACAGGGAACATCTAGCAATATCTATGAATAGTTATGGTTTTCATAATTAGGGAAGGGCGCTACTGGAATCCAGTATTTAGAGACCAGGGATGGTGCCAAACATCCTACAATACACAGGACAAACACACACACACCAAATGATCTAGGCTAAAACTTTAATAGTACCAATTGAGAAATCCCATTCAAATACTTTCAGGTGATTTTCCCCAAGTTTGAGCAAAGGAAAATCTCTAAATAGACAAAACCAAAAAAATCAACAATGCAGAAAATTTCTCAAAATATAATTAAGGACAAAACTATAAGTAACAAAAAGAGATATTATATTCTTGTAAAATAATCATGAACTTATATGAACCTAACAGTATAGTCTCAAATGATATAATGCAACAACTAATAGACTTACCAAGAAAAGTAAGTAAATTGACAATTGTGGTAGAAGATTTGGGAGATTTTATGCAAGCTGGTGCAGCCACTCTGGAAAACAGTATGGAGGATTCAAAAAGTTGAAAATAGAGCTACCCTATGACCCAGCAATTGCACTACTGGGTATTTACCCCAAAGATACAAATGTAGTGATCCGTAGGGGCACCTGCGCCCCAATGTTTATAGCAGCAATGTCCACAATAGCCAAACTATGGAAAGAGCCCAGATGTCCATTGACAGATGAATGGATAAGGAAGATGTGGTATATATATACAATGGAATATTACGCAGCCATCAAAAAATGAAATCTTGCCATATGCAATGACGTGGATGGAACTAGAGGGCATTATGCTAAGCAAAATAAGTCAATCAGAGAAAGACAATTACTATATGATCTCACTGATATGTGGAATTTAAGAAACAAGGCAGAGGATCATAGGGGAAGAGAGGAAAAAATGAAACAAGATGAAACCAGAGAGGGAGACAAACCATAAGAGACTCTTAATCTCAGGAAACAAACTGAGGGTTGCTGGAGTCGGGGGGGGGTGGGGTGGGAGGGATGGGGTGGCTGGGTGATGGACATTGGGAAGGGTATGTGCTATGGTGAGCATTCTGAATTGTGTAAGACTGATGAATCACAGACCTGTACCCCTGAAACAAACATTATGTTAATAATAAAAAAAAAGATTTGGGAGACTTTAATATACTGCCCTCAAAAGCAGATAGATCAAAAAGCCAAAAAAAATCAGATATACAGAATATATAATGTAATTTGAAAGCTTATTAGATATATAGAGATCTTTTCACATTATAAAGACTCTACTTTGTTTTCAAGCACAAATTCAAATTCATAGATTAACCATGTACTGGGCTACAAAAAAAAAAAAAGTTCAGTAAGTCTCAAGTAATTAGTATCATACATATCAACAGCGAAAAAAAAAAATTGAAATCAACAACAAAGATAAAATATACAAAATTCTTTATCACCCCAATCACCACTGCCTCTACTACTTTTAGGATCCATAGACTAAAGGGGGATAGATTTTCAAAACTTGAGAAAAAAATATTGTAATTCCTCTTTGAAAACAGGGAATTCACATGCTTCCCTCTTGAGTTCCCACTGCAGTTTGTCTGAGGGTAAGCTGTTCATGCTCACCTGTTTTCTGCCTGCACATAAGTGATTTTTGTCCAGCGAACTTCTATCATGATTCAATATATTTCTATTGGAATCACACGCACTTCCTCCTCTGACTTCATACGCTGCATGGCAGACTTTCTCCCTCTCACCTCACCCATTTTGTAGATGCCTGCATCTAGAAGCTCACATGTTCCAATATGTCTGAGCTTCCTTTCTCCTACCATCTGCCTGTTTTCCTCAGTGCACCCTTGGAGCCTGGCATTTGAGGTCCTAATTCAGGGACCACCCATGGGCCTGCAGAGTGGTAACCAATGAATATTCAAACTGCCAAAGACCTGACATCTATAGCTGTAGATATGTTGACCATATAATTTAACAGCCAAACCAAGACACTTCCAGATGAGAAGCCAGGATTGCAGAAATAATCCAGAATGTTTCTAGGAAACTGAGAACCTTCCTAATCACTCTAGTTACAGAGAAATGGTAGCTGGAAAGCCTCTGTGGGCAGCATTTGTTCCTCAAAGATTTTTTGCACACTTGAAGGAAACTACCTATTTGGTTTTTCTTTCATAATTTGATAACTTAAGCAAGAATGGAATAAAACTACAAATCCCCCAGCCAGACTAGATTTATTATTGAGATTTTGTCAGAAAATTTAAATTAAGTAAATGGAGATGTGATCTGATTTTCACAGCCTTTAGACATTTGCAGAAAAATAGGATGATGTTACTTATGAGGAAAATTTAGGAAAGAATTTTTTTTTATTTGGATCAACAACTAGTGCCAAGATAATGCAGAAGAATGACTGAAACAAAGAATTTGTCTCTTGTCCCAAAGAGGCCCTCAAACCATGATTGAAATGAACTAGTAAACTGTGGACTCAAATATGTTTCCTTAGCCCAGAGGAAAGAAGAAAGGACTGCCTCTTAACCAGTACCATCCAGGGATGGCAAGAATGAGGGAGCTGCCTTCCAAAGCAGTTCCACAGGCTCAGGGAAGACCTCCGTGATCAACTAGTTCATGTGAGACCTCAACTCTGATGATAAAACCTAGTAGACTTCAAGACTTCTAGAAAATACTAATGCCTTACACTAGTCTCAGTGATGCCCAACCTTTGTCTCTGGATCCAACTGGTAATGTTACAGTCTCTGGGCCTCTCTACATTCCCACAGAGTGTCAAGGTTCTTACCATGTGCCGTGCTTTGCAACTCATTCCCCCATGGTCTCTCTTGCATCTGAAACTATTGCCTTATACAAAGGCCTTCAAAGTGGGCAGCCCATATCCCACCGAAAAGCATCTTTGGCTACCTCTACATGGAGTTCATGTTCAGAGACAGAAGTCCCTGACAGCCTTAGTGGTGAGGATATTGTCTCCACAGGAGCTATAAGAAATGAGAAAATGTTTCTCCCACTTATCCAGATGTTACCTCAAACATGACTTAGAAATTCACAAGAACACACCTGGTAGTTGACAGCTCTGAGCCTCCAACCAGACTGGAGTCTTTCCCTCCAAAGTGGGTGGGATTAAGGCAAGAGCTACAACTTCGTATCTCCAAGAAGGAAGCTCTCAAGAAGGTGGTGATTTTTGTCACTACCTGTTAGACCAGAAGAAAACAGATTTGTAGATTCATGGATTCATTCATGGATTATTAGCTCATGGTTTGAAATCTTCCTCACTTCGGTTATAAATACCAAAACCACACATTTCTTTTGTAAATATTTCTTTAATAAGATCAAGAAGACAACTATTTTAAAAACCTGGAATTTAACAATTATCAGAATCAATTTTCTAGGTTTTTGTTTTATTTTGTTTTGTTTTGTTTTTGTGATAGTTTCTATGCAATGGTAATCTTTTTCTCCCCCTCATGCTTTTTGGTTTGAGGTTTACTTCGAATTATTTATATTTCATGTATCCAATGTACATACCAAATATTCTAAGTATGAAAAAATTTTCAATTATAAAATAAAGGCTTCATTTAAAAAAAAAAACAACATATATCTGGGGAGCCTCGGTGCCTCATTCCATTAAGCATCCAACTTCTTGATTTCGGCTCCGGTCACAATCTCTGGGTTGTGAGATTGAGCCTTGCGTCAGGCTCTGCACTGGGCATGGAGCCTGCTTAAGATTTTCTCTCTCTCCCCCTCTCCCAACCTGCGTGTGCACACACATCTCTCTCTCTCATAAATATACATACACACACACACACACACATATATATATATATATATCCCATAGACCTGAAAATTAAACAAATGGTATTGAATATCCCTTGAGTTTAAAGGATATTAGAAATTAGGAAATACTTAAAACTTAATGGCAATGAAATATGCCAATATGTTGTGGTACACAACTAAAGAAGTATCTGGAAATATATAGGTTGAGATACATTTTATCAGTAAAAACAGAATGATTAAGGAAAAAAAGCTAGGTTTTTAACTTAAGAAGTTAGGGGGAAAAAGCCCCAACAGAATGTGTATTCCAAGAAACACAAATGTAGTAAATAATAAAAGTGCATAAATCAATAAGATAGATAAGAAATGAAAGGGGGAAAGATGAACTTAACAGAACTAAATCTTCTTTGAAAAATTTTAATAAGATAGTCCTTTAGCAAGACTGAGCAAGGCAAGAAGAGGAGGATATAAATAACCAAATATAAAAGTAAAAAGAATAACAACAGATACAATAAAAAACTTTTAAAACTGTAAAATATTATAAACAACTATCCATTAAGTAATTTGAAATCTAAACAAATGAATACATTCCTGCCAACATAAAATTATAAAATGCCAAAATTGGTGCAAGAAAAAACAGAATACTTGGCCAGACTAATAAGCATAAAGAAGTTAAAATAATAAGTTAAACAGACCTCTCTGCTGAAAAAAACTCTGTTCTCACAAAGTTTTATTGGTGATCCTACCAAATTTTCAAGGAACAGATAATTCCAGTCTTATACAAATTGTTCCAGTGATAAAAAATGTCTAGATTATTTTTATAAGACTAGCATGCCCAAACAAAATAAATTTGGTGCCATAATCATACTTAGCATTCAGACAGAACTTAACTATGTGCTAGGTATTCTTCTAAGTGTTTTCCATATTTTAACTCATTTATTCCTAACTATCAGTTATAGGTTAGGTATCATAAACATTAACCCCACTTTCTATATGGAAAAAAAATAATGCCAGAAAGGTTTACTGCTTCCTCAGATCACTCAGCTAGTAAATGGCCAAACTGGAATTGACACCTAGGTAGTTTGGTTCCAGAATACTCTTAAGCACTACGTCATACTTCTCCTAAAGAAAGAAATTAGTGGCCAAATTAATTTCACAGAAGCAAAAATATTAGCTAGCAATATCTAATAGTGTATGTAAAACAAAATACATCAGGGTCTGGTAAGTTTATCCCGAGAAAGCAAAAATAGTCCAATATCAAAAAATATTTCAAGGAAATGTAATATATTAATTGGCTAGATGAGGGGTGCCTGGGTGGCTCAGTCGTTAAGCATCTGCCTCCGGCTCAGGTCATGATCCCAGGGTCCTGGAATCAAGCCCCACATCGGGCTCCCTGCTCCATGGGAAGCCTGCTTCTCCCTCTTCCACTCCCCCTGCTTGTGTTCCCTCTCTCGCTGTGTCTCTCTCTGTCAAATAAATAAAATCTTAAAAAAAAAAAAAATAGGCTAGATGAGAAAAATTCTAGATACAACAAAAAACAAAGTTTATCTCCTATTTATGACAAAAACTCTTAGCAAACTAGGAATTGCAAGGAACTTCATTAATACAGAAAATATATCTGCAAACTCACCATGTGTATTTTTCTTATTAGAGAAAATTTAAGAACGTGAACAAGACAAAGATGGTTTTTACCATTTACCATAATACTAGGTCATAGCTAATGCAATAAGAAAAAAAATAACAGATATGAGACTGCAAGGAAAGAAATGAAGTCATCAATACTTGAAAGTAGTGTAATCATCTACATAGGAGTAAAATACAATGAAATCATCAAGCTATTCGAGAATTATAAAAGTTCAATGAGGTTACTAAATATAATGTAAGTATAATAAATATAAATAGCATTTTTCTTTCCCAGGAAATGCTAAAAAAAAAAAAATGTTATCAAATATAAGATACCATTCAAAGTAACAAGAAAAATTATCATTATCTAGAAATTTACTTAAGTATACAAAGGTCTTCATGGAGGTATTTTTAATTTGTATTTTGAGTGGCATAAAACAAGATCTATATAAATGGAGAGAAAACTCATGATCTTGAATAGTAATACTTTCTATCATTAAAATATCAATTTCATCCAAAATAACCTAAAATTAAATCCCAAACTATATTTCAATTAGGTCTTTAAGGAAATCAATTTACTTACTTCTTCTAAAATTTATATGAAAGAAAATATACCAATGATTAAGCTAAGTTTGAAGAAGCTGAATTGAAATGGAGATTTGCTTTTCAGATATTAAAATCTATACAAAGCCATTGTAATAAAACTAATACATAACAAGAACAAATAAACCATTAGAGAATAGTAAATAGTTCAGAAACAGATCTATGAATTTATGGCAACCTGATATATAATAAATAGCACTACAGAGCAGTAATTAAAGTCTAATTACAGATAGTATTAGAAATAACTAGCCTTGGGCGCCTGGGTGGCTCAGTCGTTAAGCGTCTGCCTTCGGCTCAGGTCATGATCCCAGGGTCCTGGGATCGAGCCCCGCATCGGGCTCCCTGTTAGGCGGGAAGCCTGCTTCTCCCTCTCCCACTCCCCCTGCTTGTGTTCCCTCTCTCGCTGTGTCTCTCTCTGTCAAATAAATAAATAAAATCTTTAAAAAAAAAAAAAAGAAAAGAAATAACTAGCCTAATATATGAAAAAAAACCTAAAAACCAGACCCCTAACTTTACACCATATACAACACTAATTGAAGATGGATTAAAGATGTAGATGAAAAAGATATAATAATGAGACTGATACAAATAATGTAGGAGAATAGTTGTATACCCAAGATGGGAAAGAACATCTAAAACAAAACTCCATCAGGCAGGAAAAAATGACAGATTTCATTACATAAAAATTATGGACATCCATTTAATGAAGAAGACCCTTAACAATGTTAACAGACATATGACAGATGGAAGAAAATAATTTTATTGGCTAAAAACGGGATGCTTGTATCTAGAATTCATAAGATATACGAGGAATTTCTAAAATCAATAATGAAAGAACAGGAAATCTAACCAGAATTTTGGACAAAGAGGTTAACTGGCAATATGCAGAAGTGGAATTCCAACAGGCTAGCAAGCTTATGAAAATATATTCAAATTCATTTGTATTTACAGAAATGCATATTAAAACAATGAGGGGTATGAAAGAGGTGACTTCACTATAGATCACATGGGCATTAAAAGGATAAAAAAGAAATACTATAAACAACTCTAGACCCAAAAATTTGATAACCCAGATGAAATGGACCAATTTCTTGAAAGATACAATTTGCCAAACACACAAGAAGATTATATCATTATACATTTGTCCAAACACATAAGAATGTACAACATCAATAGTTGACCTTAAGGTAAACTATAACCTTTGGGTGATTATAGCAATGGGGGATTTTGTTATTGGGGAGGCTATGCATGTGAGGGGGCAGGGAGAATATGGAAACTCTCTGTACCTTCATTTTTGCTGTGAACCTTAAACTGTCCTGAAACAAGGTCTTAATTATTTCTTAAAAAGTTAATCAATAAAATGACCCAAAAAATTAAAAAAATAGAAAGCTTGTTAGTATTAGAATGAATATAGCAATACAGGACATCTCCTACAATGGTGTAAGGAATGTTGCAAAGTACAACCATTCTTAGGTGTAATCTAGCAGTTCTTCAATTAAATGCACATCTATCCTTTGGCCCAGCAATCCCACCCCTGAGTTTATATCTCATAAAAAGAATCACACAGATTGAAAAGGAACATGGTCGAGTTATTTCATGGAGTTTTTCTTTTTTTTCTTTTTTTTTTTAGATTTAGATTTATAATTCAAGTTAGTTAACATATATTATTAGTTTCAGAGGTAGAATTTAATGGTTCATCAGTTGCATATAACCCCCAGTGCTCATTACATCAAGTGCCCTCCTTAATACCCATCACCCAATTATCCCTTCCCCCCCACCGACCTCCCCTCTAGCAACCCTCAGTCTGTTCCCTATAGTTAAGGGTCTCTTATGGTTTGCCTCCCTCACTGTTTTCCTCTTATTTTATTTTTCCTTCCCTTCCCCTATGTTCATTAGTTTTGTTTCTTAAATTCTACATATGAGTGAAATCATATGGTACTTGTCTTTTTCTGACTGGTTTATTTCGCTTAGTATAGTACACTCTAGTTCTATCCATGTCATGGCAGATGGCAGGATTTCATTCTTTTTGATGGCTGAGTAATATTCCATTATATATATATACACACACACCACCTCTTTTTTATCCATTCATCTGTCAATGGACATCTGGACTCTTTCCATAGTTTGGCTATTGTGGACATTGCTGCTATAAACATTGGGGTGCATGTGCCCCTTCAAATCACTATTTTTGTATCCTTTGGATAAATACCTAGCAGGGCAATTGCTGAGTTGTTGGGCAGTCCTATTTTTAACTTTCTGAGGAACCTCCATACTGTTTTCCAGAGTGGCTGCACCAGCTTGCATTCCCACCAACAGAGTAACACTTATTCTTAACAGTGGTGAATTTGGAAGCAATCTAGCTGGCTGTCCCTCTCCTCAGGAAGAAATGAGTAAAATGTATTGGTTGCATATTATGGAATACTAAGCAGTATTTAGAAGCTACAAACTGTATACACACAAAACAACATCGATAGATCTAAAAACACAGTACTGACTGAAAAATAAGAAAAAACTTTGCAAGGACCATTGTTGATGATGTTCCATGAGTTTAGGAGGACAATTAATTCCACACTTTGCCAACAGAGAGCCTAAATAGTCAGATGTAGATTTTTAAACATACACGTTTTTGAAATTTTTATATGGTTGACATATATGTATATATATATGAAACATTTATATTTTCATATGTATTTTTAATATATAATTGAATATCACACAGTCAATTTAAAAAGCTTTTCTTTATATGTTGATGAATGACCTCCCAAACATACTAAGTAGAATATGTAAGATATAAAATTAGGTATATAGCATGCTACCTGTATGTTATACATATGTACATACTTATATATATATATGTGTACATATGTATATTCTTATAAATATATATACTTATATACATATGAACATATACAGTATATATTCTTTTATATACTCACACAGAAGGAACTTAAGAAACTAGTACCTGTGCTTGCCTCTGGGATGGGAAATTGGGGGGCTAAAGGGCAGGGACAGAAGACAGTCTTTACTTTTACTGTATGCCCTTTTGTAACTTTTAAATCTTACACTGTTTGTATCTATTTCTTAAAATGAATAATCAAAATAATTACAAAAATAAAACTAAAATATGTGCATATGCGGAGATGAAATACTACAATCATTCATCTACACATCTTTCCTTCCAGACTGAGACAAGGAGTCAGTTATAGTCATCTTTATATTTCCTAAACAGTTCCTGCCACATAATAAGTACTCAATAAATGTTGAAAGAACGAAGGGAAAGACAAAAGGAAGGAAATAAAAATGTGATGGATGAGATATACATGGTTATTAGTTCCTTCTTGACACTTTTCTATAATTTTCACATTTTCTAAATTAGTATAATTTTTAATTAAAAAACAAGACTGGTGACAGTGTGTAACACAGACCTGAATATGGAGATGGGCTAATAGTTAAGAGGCTACTTTAATCATTCAAATAGGAGATTCTGAATGGCCTAACTTGGATACTGCCAAAGAGCCAAAAGCCTCTTACCAGACTCTTTTCTCAGACACTTGCTTGATTTGGTCTCCTCCACCACCATGAATTAGGTACCCTGAGGCAGAGTTGGATAGAGAGAGCTGACCAGATGCCATCAGAAGTAAATAGTACACTAAATGATAAGCTGAACACCATAGCTGTTTCTTGTTCTTTTTCAGCCAAAGCTTGAGTCGTTGCTGATTACCTTCCAGGAGTAAGGAAAGGTAAATTGAATACAGCTCAGGATCACCAGATGCCCAACATCCATGTACTCTTAACACTGGGTTCTCCCATCTGTCCCTCTGGTGGTCCCGGGTCTGTTCTTAATGGATCCCAGCCTTTAAACATTCATTTGACCTCTCTCTCCTCCAAGTCTTTTTCTTTCCGTTTCTTAACCCTCAGTTCCATCTTCCCTTTCTAGCTGCTCTCCAAGGCTTCACCTTTTTGAGTACCTTTTATGTGTTAAATATTGGACTCTGTTGCTGGGCTCCAGTGAATGTTGCTTAAAACACAAAAGGTTAAGCAGAGAGCAACTGTATTGATTAAACATCCATTCTCTTTCCTTTTGTTTTTGTAAGAGCCCTTGATGTTGTCGCTGATTGACAGCCCCACCTGCACACCTCTGGCCCCAGATTCCCCTTGGTAATGTCACTGAGAGCTACAGAGCTCCTCACCCACTCCACACAAGCCACAGATCCTTCATGTACAGCTTTCAAAGGAAAAAAAAAAAAAATGTAGCTTTTCTCTTTTTTCCGTTCTTTCTCCATTCCTTAGACATATTTTATTTCCAGAAGTCCCTGTTGAATGAAGAAAAGTAAAATGGGGAGAAGAGAAAGCTTTCAGCACTGACCCCTCCCTTTTATTCGAATTTCTTCAGCTAGCAAGCCTTTGAATATGCTTTCAAGAAGGTGACAACCTTGTTAAATTAGCTTTTCCTTCTTGCCTCTCACAGTGTGAATGACCTAAAGAATCCTTCCTGCAAGACTAACAAAATTACACCCATTAGCGAGCTCGGCATGAGAGGCATGGTATGATGGTGGCTTTGCCCTGTTGTCGGTTCATGATAATGACTACATCAGCTGGCTTTGACTCTTCTCTGCTCTTCCCTAAAAGTGTAATATTGCAAATAATAGGGCATCACATTGCCATTAGAGAACAGGATAAGCCTCCCAAGTATAGAAGCCAAATGTCCAGTTACTAATATGTACCCAACAATAAATGAGGTCAACCAACTACAAAAATTCATCTCCTTCCCCAAAAAGCTCTATTTACACAATCAAGTGGAGCCTATTC
Organism: Halichoerus grypus; assembly: GCF_964656455.1. NCBI lineage: Eukaryota > Metazoa > Chordata > Mammalia > Carnivora > Phocidae > Halichoerus > Halichoerus grypus. Next base: position 68,400,695 of record NC_135725.1, on the reverse strand, counting down.
ATAAGAACAGGGTCATAAGGATGATCATTAGAGTTGGCGGGACTGACTAGAGTGACCAATGGTATAGGACACTCTTTTAGTAACTTGAACCCCTATGTGGCTCCTTCACCAGGTTTTACCCTCATCCTTATCTCTGCTAGTTCAGTTTAAACCTTTGCAGAAAGAAAGTCTAACTTGGATCAGATTCTGAATTAGTGTCACTGCAATTTAACTAGATGAAAGCTGTGGAACAAAGAAATGAGGTGCAAAGCTGGATGCCTGCCTCTCTCCTCCTACACTTATCAAGACCCAAACCTCCAACAGGAATCAACCCAAAGGCCCAGGAATGTGATGGAGCCAGTTTTATCAGTTTGCAAAACCTGACAATTTAATTTTCAGGAATTTTGCAAGCCAGTTGTTAATCACTGCTATTATTAAAAATTAAATTACATAAAATTATCATTAAATAAGTTATATTAGAAACAAGGGTAATAAATATTCAAAACTCATCACTTTCTAATTAATTTACTACATTTTTGTGTTTCTCACTTGCTGTGTTGATAATTTTACTATTGTATTACTATTAAATTGATTCTGTATGGTTGATATACTGTTGTCCATCTATTCCATGTGCAGCTTCAAATCAGCCATGGTGGGAGTATTTACACCACAGAAACTGGCTATGCTACGAATCAGAGCTTTATTTATTGTTCTGATTGTCTAGACCAGGGTTCAGTGATCTATGGCTCAATAGACAAATCCAAGTCCTTATCTTATTTTTGTATTGTCCACAAGCTAAAAGTGGTTTTTACATTTTTAAAGGTTATAAAGTTCTTGTTATAAAAGAACAAGAAGGAAGAGGAGGAGGAGAAAGAAAAAAAAGAAGCACAGGAAGAAGATAAGTGAAGATGATACAGAGACTCCCTTTTCTCAAAAGGGCCACAGAGCAGATATATTAGGATCTGTGAGCTGTACAGTCTGTTACAACTACTCAATTCTGCCATGGTAGCACGGTGAGAGTCCCTGGGTGTGGCTACGCCTCAGCAAAATGTTATTTACAAAAGGAGGTGGTGGATCAGATTTGATTCACAGGCCAACCCCTGATCCCCACTTAGGAAAGCATTCTTAAAGAATCAACTGACTATATAAATTGACAACAAAGGGTATTGTGTATTTTATGATTTGTAAGTTTGTGCTATACATCCTTTATGTCAATAACATGTATAATAAAAATAACAGACACATAACATTTGTATTGGCAAGCTGGTTGTTAAACACTTATCACTATACCATTGCTCACAGCCTACTTCCTTCATAGAGTTTGTAATCTATGGTGCTCTCTCCCTTCTCTACAAACCTTTGCTAAGTGCTTATCACATGCCAGACACAAGGGAATTAGAAAGATGAGGTCCATGTTCTTCAAGAGCTCATAATCCAGTGTGAAAGACCAAGAAACAACAGATAAATAGCACAGGACAAAGGAACAAGTACACAAAACACAAAGGACCCAAAGTGTTCGAGGGCAAAGAGAATGAAGAAACCAATGTTCACTATTCCAGGTGATTCCCTAGACAGACACTGACTTAATCCACATAGCAAGCCCAGGAAGTATGTGTTAATTGTCTCTATATTATATATGGGCAACTGAGATTCAGAAATTTAGGTAATACGCCCAGGTCATAAAGCTGATAAGGGCAGAACTAAAATTCCAAGTCAGGACTGGTTTGACACCAAAGTCTTTGTTCTTTCACAACACTCCCAATTAATCCCTTGTTTATAAAAATAGTGTAATCCTGTTCATACCTTGATTCACTGCAAAATGTCTCTCCCATACTCTTTCTTAATAGGTTCCCTCTCTCTCTAGTATCTCTGCCATGTAAGTTTATTATTGCCCCGAAAGTCAAAAAGTAAATGTTAATTAAAAGTTTTAAAAGAACATGTGTCAATTCAGCTCTGAAGTGGTAACAGTAGTGAGGTTGAACTCTGACCAAATTAAAAGCACTGGCATTAATTAACATTAACACATGCAGGTGTTTTTTCTTTATGGCAACAGTGAGCTCTTTGAGAAGAGGAATCCAGCATTCTTTCCACAGTGTCTAACAGAGGCTGGTCATACAGGAGAATCTGTGTCAAAGCCCTTGAGTGACCAGGGAGCCTGAGGTTGGAACTGCAGAGTCATCATCTAAGCACACTCAACATGTGTATTACTCTCTGGTCTTCTGGAGGGACAGTCTTTATCTCTGGAGGGACAGGGAAACCCAAAAAGCTAAACTACCTGAATCCCCATCTTAGTTCTAGCAGGAGCCTTTTTGATGCAAAGTCAATACATTTATCAGTTCACAGAGATCTAAAGAAAATCAACACTTTCTTAAATGTATAGGGGAGAAGATTTTTACCATCTCCCTTGGAAATTTCTTCTAGAACAGAGATTCTTAAATTTTTATGTGAATCAGAGCAACCTGGGGAGCTTGTTAAAAGTATCTTTTCCTGGTCCACTCCCACATGGTCTGATTTAGTAGGTCTCCAACCAGGATTGTACACCCCTGGTTAAGAATCTTCTAGAGTTTCTCAATTCCTCTAGTGAATAAATGTTTCCATCATGCCTAACAAATTGATATGCTACAGATCCACACACTTTAATCTACAATTCTGAAATCCAAAAGTTCTGAAATCTAAACATCTTCACATAATTCATTTAGCATCAACCCCGTTGTGAACTTAACTCATTTGGGGCAAACCCTGACCTGAACTCACTAGAAACTTTTTTTTTTTTTTAAAGATTTTATTTATTTATTCATGAGAGACGGAGAGAGAGAGAGGCATAGGGAGAAGCAGGCTCCCAAGGAGCAGGGAGCCCGATGCGGGACTCAATCCCAGGACCCTGAGATCATGACCTGAGCCGAAGGCAGACGCTTAACCATCTGAGCCACCCAGGCGCCCCCTCACTAGAAACTTTTTTAAATCTTGGTTTATTTAGCTTTGTGTAGACGTGCATATATTTTGCTGCAGAAACATTAATGTGATTATTACAAGGTGCCACTCTAGACCCACTGGGGGGGTGCTCCATTTTAACTTTCCCCGAATCATAAACATTTGACCTATGAAATATATTTGGTTCCAAACATTTCAGATAGAAGGCTACGGACCAAAATGAAATCCCTTGTAACTTTGGTTACTCCTGAAAGATGGGGGATTTAGAAAGATTAAGGAAGCAAATTTACCAACATTTATCTTTGAGCTGCCTCAGTTTTCCCCTAGGTGCTTGATCTTCAGAAAGCAAAAAGGCTAAAATATAACAAACTGCAGTGAATACAAGCTTCTTGGCCACCTGCCTTTGGAAGTCCTGTCATCTCTAGGACTATACTCCAATACCCTATTACTATAGTTCAGATAAGACCAACTCTTCACCCTTTTTGATGTTCAGTACATTTATCTCATGAAAACATTCAAGACCACATTATAAGTCCATGGGTATTTTAAAAGTTTTCAATAGTCTAAATCCCTATTATCCAATCCCTTTTCCCAGGGCAGCCCGATTCAAGAATACCCGGAAAGCAGACGGATAATAAAGTTGGGTTCCAAGGACTGAGGTAAAATCAAGCCAGCAGCATTCTCAGAAAAAATAAAAATAAAACAAGAAGGGCATGAGGGTCAAACCAAGAGAAGATGTCTAGATATGAGATGCTGAGTAAATGCAAACTAATGAACATGACCTTCAAAGTCTCACATTACTTTGTCGGTGCCACCTTCTCCAATGTTCTGTCCCTTCAAATCTTCACTCCATCACTCTTAACTTTATTCAGTTCACTGGAAAACCATCCCTCCAGCCCACCCCCACTAAAAATAAACCAATTTGTACATGTTTATGGTTGATATAAACTGCAGATTAATCTGGACAAAAGGAGCCATCCCAACAGGAAGAAATCTAGAGGCTGATTAATCAAGAACTTATTACCTGGAGATGTTTCCAATGCCCAGACAGTAACAATCTCAAAGAAGAAAAATACAGGAAAAACTCAAGGGAAGAGAAAGATGCAGGAAGAATTAGGTAGAGAGGAAGAGGGAAAGGTAAGCAAAATGAAATCTAGAAATATTTCATGAGTGTCCATTTTTTTGTGAGCATAGAGAAAGAAAGAGCTGGACCTTTGAAAGACAGACTTACAGTAACAATCCCGTATTTTTTTCTATAGTAGATTCTTCAGGGACTATAGAGACAAAAGAATTTGCACACAAATTATAATGCCAATTATTCAGAGTGATAAATTTTATAGATATATATATGCATGTTTGTTAATAAATATCACATGGCCAAATAACATGCTGGGGAAAATTATAAATAATGATCATTTTAAATACTCAAAATATTCTAAATATCTGAGCATACTTAATTCCAGTTGAGTATCCCCATCATCTTCAGCTGCTTAGTCAACCAGCCAGGCAAAGAGATGTTAGGCAGCAGAGGGCTTGTATTTAAGTCCTAGCTACTCTCTTTATGATCTCTGTGACTTTTGGCATGATGCCCAACTTCTCTGGTCCTGATTTTCTACAGTTGTAAAATGGGGATGATAATAACACTTACCTTACAGTGTTGTTGTGTATAGCAAATGAAGCGACATAAGAGTTCCAAGATGCCAGAATGTGAAAAATATTTCAGTCTGTAGCAAAATGGGAGAACAATGTATGGATTTTTGATAAAGCTATTTCTTCAATAACATGTCTATCCTTTATCTGGATATTATACCTTTCCTACTTTTCTGGTGTTAAAATCATCTTTGTGTTATTAAACTAAATTAAAGAGGTGGCAAAGATCTGGCTCTTTCTCTCTGTATGGTTTTAGTAAATGGCTATTGTTTTGGTTTTACTGTTTTGTTATTTTCCTCAGTTGGCAAAATAAACAGTAGGCAACTCAGTGTGATTTCCTCAAATGGTTTCTGAACTGTTGCTGATCTTTGAAACCCAAAAGTCAGAGTACCACTAACATAATACATGGATGACAGAGGTCCCTGCATGGATGTAAGCTATGGTCATGGAAAGAATCAGCTGTGTTTGAAGACAAGTAGGGACCACCAGAAAGTAGCTTATTTGCTTGAAGAACTAGAAAATTCAGAGGAAAAAACTTATTGAGAGATAAGAAATAGTCCCTCAGGCACATCAGTGAATGATTATTGGTTGGAGCCAGTGAGGGATTCCAAGGTCAGCATGTTATCTGTCCCTTGAATTTATCTTTTCCTGAACAATGCCTGTGATGGTTAATTGTATGTGTCAATTTCACTGGGCTAAGCGATGCCCAGATAACTGGTAAAACATTATTCCTAGATGTGTCTGTAAGGGTGTCTCCAGAAGAGATCTGAATCCATAAAGATCACCCTCACCAATGCAGGTAGACAACATTCTACACGTTGAGTCCAAAATAGAACAAAAAGATGGAGGAAGGGCAAATTCACTCTCTTTGCTAGAGTTGGGACATTTATCTTCTCCTGCCCTCAGACATCAGAGCTCCTGGCTCTTGGGCATTTGGACTTGGACTGGGACTTATACCATTCGATCCCCTGGTTCTCAGTCCTTTGGGCTTGGACTGGAACTAGACCACCAGTTTTTCCTGGGGCTCCAGCTTGCAAATGGCCTATGGTGGGATTTCTCAGCCTCCCTGATCACATGAGCCATTCTCTCACAATAAGTTAGCCAGTGAGCCAGTCAGTCAGTCAGTCAGTCAGTCTCTGTCTATTTATCCATCCATCCTATTAGCTCTGTTTCTCTGGAGAGTCTCAACTAATAGAAGACCTCACTGGGACTTTCAAGAGGGTTATAATAAAACTAAGAACAGTTTTCACTAAATTTTATAAGCCACTGGGGTAGGGCCAAGGTAGTACTGCTTTAGGGCTTGATGAATGGAGTTTGACACAAAATAGGGAGACAGTTTCTCCCTACTTGGGTGGCCTTACTAAAGAGGTACCAGACGGCAAGGTCACTATGCTTAGGACGTGTCAGTAGTGAGCAGAAACATTGGTGACTGGGAGCACAATGAGACTGGGCCTCAACAGAAGCTCCTTTGGTGGCAGGCACCAGTGGCCATGGCAACAAAGAGGCACCTTCACGATGCTTCTTTTCACGTGGCAAACCACACACCTCACCAAAAGAAACCAAACCTGGAAAGGAAGAAAATGGCCAACACCAAACAACAGCTAAAAGGATACGTTCGCGAGGACCTGTGAAAGAGCCCCCTAAGGATCCCAGGAATAGAAAGGGACCAGGAGACACTGGCAGCAAGCAGGTGAGGGGATGCAGAAAAGAGAGGTAGGGTCAGTACCTGAAAAGTACTATTTGTTACTGTTGGGTGCACTTGGGGAAGCCATGCTTACTCCAGTGTCTCCAGCTGTGTGACCATGGCTGAATCCCTGAACATTTCAGAGCCCCAATTTCCTCACCTGGAAAATGGAGTAACAACAGATACTAACAACTAGCTCACAAAATAATTTTAAGAATTAAACAGGACAACATATTTGAAAGTGTTTCTTAAATCTAAAGTGCTACGAACATACTAGTTTTAATATGTAAAAGTGGACTACTGTGTAACATTCAGTGCTGGGATCCCCTCAGGATTTAACCTGTAGTGCATCCACTCCAGAAATCATTGAAAGTGTCTTCAAGGAGAAAGAATGAGGAAGGAATGATCTAACTTAATTATAAAATGGAATGGAGGGGAAAACCCACCCAGTTATACTCAGAGGACTAATAAGCCATTGATGTAGGGCAGAATTTTGCAGGATGGGAAGAAATATATTATGTATATCATGGTTATATAGATACCATTTATTCCCTATAAAACTCTGTAAGGAAGAGATGGTCATTCCTGTTTTACAGATAAGGCAAACAAGATTCAAAGAAGTTAAATAGCATACTGAAGACCACATAGCAAATAGAAAACAAGGCATGACATTTTAACCCAGACCTTTCTGGATCTAAATCAGATAGCATTTTCTCCTTTTGCTTTTACTTTTCTTCTTCTTTTTGACTAAACAGAAAATCCACAATCATAGCAATCATGACCAAAATAAGATGACAAAGAAGTCACTAAATATGTTGCATTAAGTCCTATGCCTTCCACATTTTGCAAGACCAATTCAAATATCTTTGCATAACCAGTAGCCAGCTTTGGCTCCCCATAAAACTTTCCTCCAGATATGCTTGTACTTGAACACTTTCTAAAAATGTTATTTGGGGTGGTAAATCATTTTATATGTTTTGCAGTATCCTGAAAGTACTAAAGCAAGATTACTCAGATAAAAAAAGAAAATCCCCTCATTATGTGTAAATGCACCACATGTAGCCTACATAGGAAAAAAAAACTTAAATTCAAAGCACATGAGCTGAGAATGAAGCAGGAAGTGAGGATGGGAACCCAGTGCAAGGAAAGCCAAAAGCTTGTGGCTTTCTGCTCTAGAACACCATCATGCCAATGGGATGATGTGGGACTGTCTGTGTTCCTGCTAGGAACACAATATACCATTATTCAGCTCTTGTGAAATGGGGTATGCAGGGAAGCACATGTGGTAGTAATAGAAAAGATGCAATTCTCCTTGGCTGCTTTTCAAGCTTCATTATTCAGATAATTTGGGGACTTTTTTTTTCTTTGAGAAATTCTCCCAGGACTGGACTGATTATAAGATGAGGATATGTCTTGATTTCTGCCAACAGAGAAAACTTGGCTGAACTAGATGTTTTATTTTTTAAGTTGTGTGCACTTTTGCTAGGGATAGATCTACTTCCTCCCAATCAACTTTCCCTTTTCAGAAAACAAACTCAGATGCTGCCTTGAAAGAGTTTAAATCTTCCCTTCACAGGATGAAGGACCTTCAATGTTCTTCCCAAATAAAACCCCCAGTGCTCCTGGTCCAGATGCCAAGCCAAATGTTGAAGACAATTTCATTTCTGCAGCCTATAGTGCCCTGAATTAACGGGATAATTTTCTTCCAATGAGTTAAAACCTTAAGCAGTTTATCTATTGTTTGCAGTTCATTAAATTGTATCTGTCTGCTGTGGTCCCTGGGTTCATGCTCCAGGACAAATCGTAACTAAAATGAAGAACCTACAACTTGTTTTTACCGAAGCCAAAAAGACTTTACAGAAGAAGCAAACCTATGGTATGACTTACATGAAACCAAGCCCACCCAAAAGAGGCTTTGGGAGCATGGAAGATGACAAACACTTATGTATGAATGAAGCAAGTTACCACATCTCTGATCCACATCTATAAAATAGAGATAAAGATACCTCCATCCTAGGATTAATGAATAAATTAAATGACTATTGGGAAAGTTTCTGGCTCTATTCCAGGCACAAAGTGATGCTCAATTATTGCTGGTTCCATTCTTTCCTTTTTTTGTCTGTCTCACAGGGTTAATGTGAAGATTGAATGAGATCACTGGGTTGGAGTTTTATTTGCATGTGAAATAAAAGAAAAAAGGAATTTAAAGAACAAGAGCCCACCCCAGAGAACCCTCCAGGGTCCAGATCTGAGCATTTCCCAGATCTTTGTGACAGACTCAAATTGCTGGCAGTCTCCTCAAGGAGAGAAAGAAGCCAGACCCATGCCCTTATATATAGCTTATCAGAGAACTCAAGGGAAATCAATGGAAAGAATCCCAAAATCATAGGCTTTGCCACCCACTCATTTAACAAATATTTATTGAATACCTACCATATGTCAGACTCTGTTCTAGAAGTGAATAAAGCAGTGAACAAATGATAAGGTTTCTGTTCAATCTTATTTTTCAATGAAGAAAGACAAAATATTTAAATGAGCGCAAAAAAATACTATGATGGAGAAAAATTAGAAAGGATTGGAGAAGTTGGGTTTTGTGGTTTTTCAATAGGGTAGTCAGGGAAGCTCTCACAGAAGATGTAAAGATCTGAAAGGAATTGAGCCAGAAGGATATTGAAGAGAGATATAGGAGGAGCCTGCAAAGTCCCTAAGGCAAGAGACTTCCTGTTAACTCCAAGGAAAAGCAAGGTACCACGTGTGGCTGGAGTAGAGGGATCAAAGAAAAAAGTAAGAGGAAGTAAGGTCAGACATGGGGCCAGATCATGGATGGTCTTCGAGACCTCATAAGGAGTTTGGCTTTCACTTGATAAGGCGTGGGAAGTCACTGAAGGGTTCTGAGAAGAGGAGTGAGATTTTTCTGACCTCCACTTTAGCAGAATAACTCTGGTTGTTGTTTTTAAGAGGAAGATAAGGGTGAAAGCAAGAAGATAAACTGGGGAAACTTCATACTGTTTTCCACAGTGGGTGCACCAGGTTGCATTTCCACCAACAGTGCACGAGGGTTCCTTTTTCTCCACATCCTCACCAATACTGGTTATTTCTTGTGTTTATTTTAACTATTCTGACAGGTGTAAAGTGATACCTCATTATGGTTCTGATTTGCATTTCCCTGATGATTAGTGATGTTGAGCATCTTTTCTTGTGTCTGTTGGCCATTTGTATTTCTTTTGGAAAAAAGTTTATTCAGGACCTCGGCCCATTTTTAATTGAATTACTTGGATTTTTTTGTGTTGAGTTGTGTAAGTTTTTAAATATATTTTGGATATTAACCTTTTGCTGGATATGTCATTTGCAAATATCTTCTCCCATTCAATAGGTTGCCTTTTTGTTTTGTTGATGGTTTCCTTCACTGTGTAAAACCAAAGTGTCCATCGATAGATGAGTGGATAAAGAAGATATGGAATATATATATACAATGGAATATTACTCATCCCTCAAAAAGAATGAAATCTTGCCATTTGCAACAACATGGACAAACCTACAGGGTATAATGCTAAGTGAAATAAGTCGGTCAGGAAAAGACAAATACCGTATGATTTCACTCATATGGGGAATTTAAAGAACAAAGCAAATGAACAAACAAAAAAGAGACAAACAAACAAACAAAAAAAAAAACAGACTCTTAAATACAGAGAACTGGTAGTTGCCAGAGGGGAGGGGAGTGGGGGATGGGTTAAATACAAAAAGGGGATCAAGAGTACACTTATCTTGATGAGTACTGAGAAATGTACAGAATTGTTGAATCATTATACTGAAACTAATATAACACTGTATGTTATACTTGATTAAAAAATTAAAATAATTAATTTTTAAAAAGATAAATTGGGAGTCCATTACCATTTGCCACTGATAGAAAAGCTAGAGCATAAAGGAGTGATTTATTTGCCTAATATTACAAGAGAATCTGTGGAGGAATTAGTGAAAAAAACATGCCTATAGTAGAATTCCCTAATTTGACTTCACCACCTAAAAATCTACCATCATTCAAAAAATGGTGGGGAGAGGGAGGGAACTCTGCACAAAAGTCCATCATTTAATTACTAGGTTACCGCTTGCTCCTGAGATAGCATATTTTTCTTTTCTATGTGTAGGTAATCTATTTAACCTACCAGATCTTTTGAAATTTACCCTCAAGTTTTTGCTATTAAACACTGTATAATGTTTTTCATACATCAAAGTATTGTAACTAAAAAGGGAAGAAAAAAACAAATCCCCTCCAATGGTGGGGCGATCTGATCTATTTCCAATTGACTAAGTTCTCAAATGTAAAAACAGAGAATAGAGGAGCCAACCTCATCACTGGTAGAAACAAAGCTTGGGCAGCCTTAATAGTTGAATTATTCTGCAGGGCAGGAGGAATACAGTGTGCACAGAATCTAAGTGTCAGAGACAGAATGACTTTCCAATTTGAAAGACCACAGGAAGAATAAAAATGCAGATGTATTAAGTAACTCACTTAAGAGTTAGAAAGAACTTGGGAGCACAAGACAGTCACTGTTGGGAAATTGTTCAGGCAAGAAGTGTCCAGGAAAGAGAAAGGTTCAATAATGGAAGATTTCTCTGTATAGAACACCAAGAGAGTTTCACCACTCAGGAGCATGGGGGCTGCTTTAAACAGAGTCCAATCTGGATCTGATGGTAGAGCTGGAGAAACTAGAAGGAAAAAGCCTCGTTTCCTTCATGACCAGGAATGCCTTCAGGGAGAGCTCTCTTTTGTGGCTGAGGTTATACCATGCCAGTGGAGGACTGTGAAGCTAAACAGAGCCAACAGTTAAAGTCTGATACTTTTATCAAGCTGAATTGGATACCTCAACTCCCTGCTCATACCCAGAATTCCTTTATCTGGTCACAAAATTATTTTTAGACCACCAATGACTGACAAAACAGGTACAATGGTTCTCTTTCTGTGGAAGAAAGATACCAGCAACAAGTAATGCATAAGCCTCAATGACCTGTGGGCACTGATGGCTAAACTACAAAATCTTTGATGGGGTTGGAGGTAGAGGTGATGGTCGAAGTTACCAACAATGGAAAGGGGCAAGTACAATATAGAGAAGTAAAGAGTAGATGCAGTTGACCCTTGAACAACGAGCATTTGAAATGTACAAGTCCACTTACACACCAATTTTTTTCAATAAATATGGTATTTTCAATATTTATTTTCAGTAAATACAGTATAAATACATTTACAGTATGGTACTAAAAACGTATTTTCTCTTCATTATGGTTTTAATAGCATTTCTTTTTCTGCACCTTACATTATAAGAATACAGTATATAATATATGTAACACCCAGATATGTTTTAATCTACTGTTCATGTGATTGATAAGGCTTCCAATCAACAGTAGGCTATTTGTAGTTAGGTTTTAGGGGAGTCAAAATGTTATATGCAGATTTTCCACAGTAGGGGGTAATGGGGGGATCGGCACCCCTAACCTCCCTGTTATTTAAGGGTTAACTGTACTTTAGAGTCTACAGTGTGGCTGTATGGCTTTAGAAACCCATCTGCCACTCATTAGTTTTATGACCTTAGATAAATCACTAAACTACTCTGATTCAATTTGTTCAACTGTAGAATGATAATAATAACTTAAAGGTGGATGGTAATTATGATGCATAGAGCACACAGATCGTGCTCAGTAAATCTTCAATTCCTTCTTTCACTTTAGTACATATAGAGACTTGATCACAATATAGTCAATGACTAAAATTACAGAATTTCAAATGACTGTGTGACTGGGTTAATCACTACAGAGGGTTTTATTATCTTGAGTCCCCTATTAATTCAACTTCAGGTGAACCATAAAATTTCTCACAACTCATTCATTAATTCAATAAACATTTATTGAACTTACACTACAGGCCATGTAACACATGAAATGCTACAGGAGATGAAGAGAACAATGTTGTTTCTGGCTTCTTCTTTCTACAAACCCACAGCCTACAGGCATATGAATAAATAATCACCACATTGAGATAATCATGACCATAGAGGAATGCACTAAGAGAGTTCAGAAGAAGGAACTAGTAATTCTATCCAAGAAAACATTCATTGCCTTTATTTGAGTACTTGCTACGTACCAAACAATATTTCAAATACTTTACATGGGCCAACTCAGTAAGCATCACAATAAGACAATGAAATAGTTACTATGATTATTTCCATTTTGCATATCAGGAAACTAAGGCACAGGGAGTTCAAGCCTCTTGCTGAAGGTCACACCTAACAAGATCAGAGCCACAATTTGAATCAAGCATTCTGGCCCCAGGACCCACACTTCAAACCCTGCAGTGTACTGAGGACATTGATGGATGCCTTATAGAGAAGGCAACACTGGAAACAGACCTTGTAGAATAAGCAGTTTGCAAGCCAGAGAAGCAGGGATCAGGAAAGTCAACAGAGAACCAGGGTATGGAAGCTAAGTGTTTGATGATAACCAAGCAGTGTGTATAGCCAAATGCGGAAAACAGACCAAAAACCAGCAGGAGCCAAGGCTAATAAAGTTGTGTGTTAAATTACTCTCCCTAATATTCCTTCCCAGCTTTTCTATTAAACTTGGGCTCCTTTTAATGGCCATTTCTGTGTCTCCAAAGTCAATTTTCTATCTTCCTCTTTGGTCCCCTTTATTTAATTCCACAGCTAGCTTATTGCTCATCCAAACAAACATTCTTTGAGGGATAATCATTTATCCATCTTGGATAAATAATGTGCTTTAAAATACCAACTGTTTGATGTTATTTGGATGACCACCCAACATTGGGTATTTAAAAATGATCCCAAGTAGGGGTGCCTGGGTGGCTCAGTCAGTTAAGCATCCAACTCTTAGTTCCGGCTCAGGTCGTGATCTCAGCGTCGTGAGATCGAACCCAATGTGAGGCTCTGTGTTCCACGTGGCATCTGCTTGAGATTCCCTCTCCCTCTACACCTCCCACTTGTGTCCTCCCCCCTTCAAATAAATAGGTAAAAATTTAAAAGAAAAAAATGATCCCAACTATTTGGCCATATGTTTATGAAGGCCACATGTTTTCCATAACAGAAGAGGCTACACTAAAATATATATACACATACTATCTCAATGGAAAGCCATTATCCAATTTACCATGTACTTTATGAGGGGTGGAAGAGAGAAACAAATAAGGGAGATGCTCAGTTTAATAACTTCGGAAGCCTTAGATTCTAGGAGATTCCTAGAGAGGAAACCTCAAGGAAATAAGCATTAGCTCTTTCTAATGTGTCTGCATCAGGCAATTTTTGCCCTTCACTAAATCTCTTCCAACAAAGATTATAGGAATGCAACAAATAAAGAATTATGTGAGGCAAAATGTTCAGGACTATTGGCTAGCTAAATCACATGCCTGGATAGCACCCAAGTTGGTGTAAGATCACTCTTTACTCATGTGACATCAAGGTGAGAACATCTATTCTGGGAAACAACCATGAAAAATATAGACAACTTACTAAAACAACTTGCTCTCAAAGAAAGACAGGGAACTGAAGGAGCAACTCAAAAGATAATTGACACTGAGAGAAGGGTTTTTAATTCAGGGTAGATAAAACTTGTATCAGTTGTATAAGTTGAGAAGGATGCCAGGGGTGGGGGGGAGGGCAGGATTTGAAGATCTATGACAGAACGAGGCTAAGAGATTGAGCAACACCACAGGATGAATGGCTCAAGACTGGTGACTGAAGATGTTTTATAGGAAAGGAATAAGGAGACAACTTCCCCTGATATGGGGGAAAAAAGAGAAAAAGATGCATGGTAAATGAAGGAAAGGCTGCTCAGAGCTGTTTCCTGACAGCCTCATCTGTTCACTACACCCTTGCTTTTGTCCCTTCTCTTACTCCCAATGTCCACTCACCACCTAGTCCTGTTGATCCTGCCTCCAAAGTATATCTAAAATAAAGCTACATCTCTCCATTTCCATTGTCACCACTACAATCCAAGCCACAATGGTCCCTAGCTTGGATCCCTGCAAGAGCTTTCCAATTGTTTACCTACTTCCTCTATTAACTTCCCAGCCATTCTCCATGCAACTGATAGAAATTCCGTAAGTGAAAATTGATGCCAGCTCCCTCATGGCTCCTTGAATACAATAAAAATCCCTTTCTCTACCTAACTCTCTTATACCATTTGTCCCAATTCTCCTCTCCAACCTGATTTTATGTCATTCTCTCCCCAATCTGTGGTCCAGTCATGTTGATCTTCTTTCCATTATTCAAATATACCATGCTCCTTATTACTCAGGTCATTCTGAATGCTACTTGCTTTCACCTAAATGCTCTTTTGTGGCTCTTTCATTTATTTATGTCTGTGTGGAGGGTTCCTTCTCTTTCTGAAGCCTCAGGCTAAATGTCTTCTCAAAAAAGTCCTCACCGACCAGCTTGTCCAAGGAAATACCCAACATTGCTCTAAAGCAGGGATTTAGCAGTTAAGATGGTAGACTGAGGAAACTGCCTGATATCCAGTCTCAGCTTCATCACTTGTATGACCCCATGAAAGTAACTTAATTGTTCTCCACTATATGGGAATAATATGAAATAGTTATACAGAGGCTGGTTTTGACAATTAAATGAATCAATAAGCATAAGAACTCAGAGTGCCTGGTCCTTTCCGTGCTCAGTAATGACTTACTTCCCTCTAACACTTCAGTTTGTACTTTGGTGTATCATGTTTACTTACTATTTCATGTTCACACATCAAACATTGTGTTTCATGTTTACTGTGTATCATATTTACTGTTCACCTACTCTTTCATAAGGCAGAGAGTTGGTTCAGCCACTATTTCCATGAGGGCAGAGAAGTGGTCCATATCCCTAGTACCTATAACAATGCCAGTTGCTCAGTTAATATTTAAGGAATGGAAGAATGAACAAATGACTTTATATTATATCCAATTCAGTGTGTAGGGTCTAAGAGAGGCCATGCTGTTGTAAAGAAAAAAAGCTGAACTGATTAACCATAGTGATACAGCTAGGCAAGAATGTCTGAAAGGCCAAGAAGGGTCTGAGAGGCAGAACAGAGTAGTTCCCAAGATTGAAGCCATCATAAGGATCCATAGGAGGCTCACTGAGGGTGAGAGTCCATCAGGTGAGACGATGGGAAGTTATGATAGTAAATGAAGCATCTCAGTCTCGGGTGAAGTTGAAATAAAAATGCAGTTATTTCTACCCTGGTGACCATGGTTAGAGGGCAGATGGGAGTGATCAGAGTTGAGAAAACCAAGAAAAGGAGAGGAACAATGTAGCAGAAGAGTTAGTGGTATGGAGTTATATTCCTTGTGTATCAGGTAGAAGGACTTCAGGAAGTAAAATGCCAAGCAAGGTATTAAAGTCACTGAGAAGAGAAGTGACAGGTTAGTTAGTGACAGCAATGAGGATGGGAAAGAAATGACCCAAGTGGCAACTTTGAGTTTCCACAAAAGTAGAAACTTTGAGTTTCTCAAGAAGACTGAGGAGTGTTGGTAGAAAAATCATACAAAGCAGCAACAAAGAGTGAAAAAAATTGCCAGCACTTCTTCTCAGTCTCGTGAGTTCAAAGAAATGGGAACATCCTGAAGTAGAGATGACACGTGAGATAGTCCAGGGGAATATATTAGTGAAAGGACCAGGCAGAATCTGGAGAGTGTTTGGGTCTTGGATGGGTCTGACCAATGTCAGAGTTGAAGAGATTCTAAGATGGTGTGATAGTCAAACCCCCTGAGTTTTGCCCTCTGTTCTAAAAAGTATGGGGAACCACAGGCTCATTTTTAACATAATCCAGATACCATTTCTGGTAGAATGTGATGCATCTGCCCCAAGGCAGAGAACCACCTTAAGCTTGCTCAATGCCTCTCTCAATCTCAAATCTCTCTCCCCATTTTCCTCTGGCCCAGAGGTGACACAAATGTCCTGCTACAAATTGATTGAAGCATCCTTCCTGTAGGCCTCCCCAGAAGATATCAGAAGTGAAAGGGCATAAATCAAGTCCATATTTAGGAAGGAGAAAGCACCAGAGGCTACTGACAGCATCATAACTCCCTAGGGGAAATCTCAGGCTAAAATTTGTCTAAGCAGATGCAGGAATTTGCCATTTTTCTCATCCTTCCTCACGTGCACTGCTTGACAGCCTCTTCAGATCAGAGCCAAGACTGCAGCCTGCATTGGCCAGATCATGGGGAATACTTGGGAGAAATACTAGTGCTCAGCCCTCCCTCATTTTGAGCACTAGGTCAGGTGAATTACTTCAAATACATGCAAGGTCCTTCCTTCTGTTTCCATGGTAACCGCTCTAAGAACCGTAACAATGTCAATCATAGAAATGGTGAAATCGTAACTTGAACCCATCTTGCTGACAAAGATATCTTGAGAAGTAGCCATTGCTCAGTATCAGACTTCTGCCTCTCATTTGGGGAAGAATGTTTTGTTTACGTCCAATCAGTTATGGGAATAAGGGGAAATGGTGGTTAGTCATTTTCCTTCTGCTTTGCTGGGTCTACCTCTGTCTGTATTTTGCTGATATGCTTGTAACTCATTTTCCCTGCTTGAAATTATAGATGGAACAATTCGTTTTTCCACCTCTCTTTCCTGCATAGGTATAAGTACTTGAAGACAAAATATTGATTTTTTTCCCATGCACTTAAAAAAAAAATGGCTTATTCATTTTCATTACATTGTGCCAGTTGTTTTAATTTCTTAGTGTCTATTTTGATGAAGCAACTTCACAGTATCTAGAAAGGAAGTTCTAATCCTGGGGTGCTAAAATAAGATCCAATACCTTTTGCCTGCCCTGAGAAATGGGGCAAATATCTCAGTTGACAGATTCTTGGCATCAATAGAGAAGTTAAGGAGTAGTTCTCATTTCCTCCCTTCCTACTTGTGCAAAATCTACACTCTGGATTCTAAAGTGATTTCCCACAGAAGTAGCAAAATCGCATATTCATAACATCTAGAACCTACTTGATAATTCCCACCAAAAAGGTATTTTGGCACATTAACATTCAAGATCTGTTCGCTGTTTTATTTGCTTGGTTTTATTTTTTAATGTAAATTTTAGGACCTCTTGCCCTGCCTAATATTTTTATCTTCCCTTTATACTAGAAAGAATTTCAAAGCAAGAACATTTCTGTGAGTTTATTAGCCTTCAGTTTGGATACTGAATTGTTACAAAACCAATATTTTTTACATTTTTCTTCTTAATAACATTCTTTGACCCAGAGAGAACTAAAAAAATAAGCTATTTGATGTTTAAAATTGCAGAGATAAACTGACATTGTGTTCTGAAGGTGTCTTTTCATGAGAAAAATGGAATTTTTAAAAAATGTAATCAAGTTATACAGAGCCCCTCACCCTCAGGTCATCAGTTCAGATTTGTGGGAGGTTGAAAGTTGCACAAAGTTGTGGTGGTTGTAGACTCTCAGTGCCCTCTGAGAAATGAGCTGGAGGTCCCAGAGGAGGTCACTGCTTTGTAGTTACCACCCCATGATTGATACCCACAGGCTCACAGGGGAATAACAATTCCAACAGCAGTCCATAGATTTGGCCTAAGACTCCTCTTTAAGTTGGTCTTCTGCACCCTTATGTTCACAAATGTATGTTCTTAAATGTAAGCTCCATGAGTAATCGAAGTCACTTATTTTTAGTGACTCTGGAAAGCCTTTGTTCAATATCCTGCTGAATTAATGCAGCTGAGGTGGTGACAATCTGAGAAGGATGAAGGCCCAGAGAGGAAGAAAAGGGAGAGGAAGACAAAGAAAAGTAGGAGAATGAAAATAAACTAAAAGGGGAAGGAAGGAGATAAAGATGAAAAGAGGCAGAGAAAGTAAAGAAAAAAGGAAAAACAAAACAAAAAAAAGAGAGAAGAGAAAAAATAAGTGGTGGGAGAAATAAGAGAGAAATGAAGGAGTAAGACAGCGGAATTCTGTCATGGTAGTGAATAAAAACCTCTCAATCCCAATAGGACTGTTGTTTGTTTTAGCATTATTTTCATAACAGGGATCTTTTCACTTTTACAAATGCTAATTTTGGCCAAAATCCAGACTTCATAATAACCATCCAAAGAAAGGGAAGCCACTGGGGAAGACTGTTTTGCTTTCCAATCCCACAGGGCAAGGATCCCTTCATCTCAAAGAGAAGTTACAAGAACCCAGAGTAGGATAGTGCAACTGTGTGCTCTAGCCCCAGGAAAGAAGCCTCACATTAATGAGGGAAATAGGGAGAAGACTGGATGTGTGGTTATTACCAAATTGGACATGTATGGACCACACGCCCATCAAGGAAGCAGTAATTTAAAGATTGGTTCTTGATTTGTCTGAAATCCTCTTTGTTTGGCAAATTTTTTTTCCAATATTTTATTTATTTATTTGACAGAGAGAGACACAGCGAGAGAGGGAACACAAGCAGGGGGAGTGGGAGAGGGAGAAGCAGGCTTCCCGCTGAGCAGGGAGCGTGATGCGGGGCTCGATCCCAGGACCCTGAGATCATGACCTGAGCCGAAGGCAGACGCTTAACGACTGAGCCACCCAGGCGCCCTTGTTTGGCAAATTGATATGAATGAATTACTTTGGGGACAAACAGTACCTGTATTATCTACCTCAAGAACTTAAGACAAATAGATATATTTTAGGCTATAGACAATATAAATTAATTATAGAGAAATGAGACTCAAACAAAAACGTATATAAAGAAATAATAAACAATGTTCTAAAGGTGAGAATCAAACAAAAATGTATATAAGGAAATAATAAACAATGTTCTGAAGGTGACAGGAACATCGAGTGAAGTATGGTAGAGCATGGGATTTGGACTTTGTAGTGTCAATAATTCTTTCAAAAGAAAGAATTAAACTGAATTCAATTTACTCCTCTGTCCTTACCATTGTGGGGGATTTTCACTCCCCTCCTCATGAAACAAGCCTGGGAGGTGGATCTGGAGTAAACTCTTCTAGTTTCTCTTAGAACCATTTAGCCAGTTTTTGACCATTTGTGGAACTAAGTCAGTTGATGAGAGTCTACCATCCTACGGCTATAGTCTTACCAGAATGTGGGGTTGATACATTAAAAATGCTACTATTGTCTGGGATGTCTCTTCTGCTTCCTCCCGAACTTGCATTTAGATGGATTGTGCTTTGGTTGTATTTTCAAACCCCAGACACGATAAAAGTTCCTGAGCAGCAACTCTGTGGAGCATGGAGGACACTAACCACTTCCCAGCTTCTTCATCTACTTGTAATGAGTTAATCAAGGTAAACTAAGTTGTTTCTACTGCTCTCCATTCTAGCTGGAAAACAGGAGACCTTACCCCATTCTCCAATCTAGTTGTTGTTAGAGAATCCTACATTAGAGAAGTATGGAAGAGGTTTACTTGACATTTCCCTGACACCACTAAAAAAAACTGACACTTGGATTGCTTTTTATTTCTCATTTTTTTTCCCTAGAGGACAGAAATAGTAAGTAAATGACATCTCTATCCTTTGACAATAAAATAATAAAAGTTGCCACTTATTGAGTACTTATTACATATCAGTTTTACATATCACATGCTTTACACACATGCTTCTAATTCTAACAACTCTGTAATATAGATGTCATCCTTTTTTTCATTATGAGGTCAAAAAAGATTAAGTAACATGCCCAAAGTCAGAGGACTATGCAGAATCTGAACCAGAACTTAAAATTCAATTTTGTAGTTCTGAAATCCTTAGCTTCAATAAATAATAAATGTCTCCCAAATATCCCTTACTATTTCTCTCAAAAACTTACTAGAGGACTTCTGATCAAATTGAAAATTCTACAGAAGTGCTTTGTCATTTCTCCCTCCCAAACATCACAATGATTTAAAAGTACAAAAAGGCATAACACCAAATGCCAAGAGAATGGCTAAGAAGATAACAGCAACAAAATTTTGGAAAGTAGAAAGCAGATAGAAAGGTAGCAGCTGACCTATCAGACCCATGAAGGTTGAATCCTAAACTGACTATGAGGGTGGCCCAGAATCAAGCCTGTGCATGTGGAAGAACTCGAGGAAACTCAATAATTTGTGGCTCAATGTACTTTTGAAATTTGGGGTGTGGATGGGACTGAAACAAGGGATTTAGCTTGAAGTTTGGATTAGAATTTGCAGCTGGGTAGTGATCTCTATTCCTATCTCAGCAGACAACTAGATGTACGTTCTATAAAGAGACTGAACCAGAGACTCTCGTCTTGGGATCATTGAGCAGAGCTGAAGGGCAGGAGTGACTAGTGTCTTGCTCTTTGAGCAAACAGCCCACATCACCAGATACTTCTGGGAAAATTTCTGGTTTCAAAGAGACCAAAATAACAAAAAGTAAAAGGATCTCAGAGGAAAGAAAAATAAAACAGGAGACAGAAGAAAACATCTCCAAAACACTGCCCTCTCCACAGAAGTAAGAAAAAGATAAAGCAAGAGTATGCATCTATTAAAAAAGAGTCAATCTGCATAAAATGAAAGCTTTTGAAATTAAAAATAAGCAAGCAGAAATAAAATCAATAGAAGGGTTGGAACGTAACACTGAAAATATCTCTCAGAAAGTATAAAATAGAGTGGAAACTAGGGGGAAAAGAAAAGCAAAATAGAGCCATAGTTTGGAAGTTCTAGGGAAGAGAATAGAGAAACCAGAGGAGAAAAAATTCAGGGTCATTCTTCCCTTTTCCTGAAGAATAGCACAAAATTACAGCCAAATGGCTCCATTGTCCTGTCCTGTAGAATCTAAGAGGTCAGAAAGCCTTCCTTCCTTTTGTCCCATCTCCATCCCCTTTCAGTTAAAGCTGGCAGTGTTTCTGCTGGGAAAATCCTGCCTCTAGGTCTGGCTTCTGCTGAAGTGGCTGATTAAATTCATGGTTCACATCCACACTAATTTCCTTATCGAGTGGTTGTCCAACCACACCCTTCAGAAGTTTTCTCTCTAGTTTATGGTTTTTGGTTTTTCTGGGGTTTTTGCAATATAAATAGGCTGAGAATTTTCTAAATTTTCCAGTTCTGGTTTCTTTCACTAAACAATTTCTTCTTTAATTCATCTTTCTCTTCTCACAATCTATTATAGCAGTCAGGTGGACCCGGGATGCGTCTTCAATATTTTGCTTAGAGAGGGTCTCAGTTAAATATCTCATTTCATTAATCACAAGTTCTACTCTCAAAAAAACAATGGAACACAAGTTTTACATTTCCTCCAGTTTCCAATAACATGTTCTTCATTTCCACCTGATACCTCACGAAAATGACCTGTAACATCCATATTTCTACCAACATTCTGATCCTAATTATTTATTACACATTCTTAAGAAAATGAAAGCTTTCTCTCTAGCTTTCCTCTTTCCTTTGAGTCCTCACTAGAATTACCTTTAATGTCCATATTTCTACCAACAGTCCCTTCGTGGAAATCTAGACTTTTTCTAGCTGAACCTCAAAACTCTTCCAGCTTCTACCCATCACCCAATTCCAAAGCTGCTTCCACATTTTTAGGTATTTGTTAAAGTGGCACCTCACTTTTTGTTTCCAAAATCTGTCTTACTCATCTCAGGCTAACATAACAAAATACCACAGACTGGATGACTTACAAAACATAAATTTATTTTCTCACAGTTCTGCAGGCTACAAGTTCCAGATCTGGCAGGGTTGGTTTCTGGTGAAACCTCTCTTCCTGGCTTGCAGATGGCCACCTTCTCACTATGTCCTCACTTGACAGAAAGAAAGAGAGAAATCTCCTCTTCTTCTCCACCAGTCCTGTTGGATTAGGGCTGCACTCTTAGGAGCTCATTTAACCTTAATTACTCCTAAAAACTATCTTCAAATTACAGTCACACTGGGGATTAGGGCTTTAAATAGTAGAGGACAGAAGTCTCTAAGAGGGATGCATCCACATATATATATAACACATCTATATATATACACATCTATATATATACACACACATATATCTACATATACACACATATATACACACATACATACACACACACACATACAGATATACACACATACATACACACATACACAAATCTATCTGTCTATATATCTATCTGATTATCTGAGTAATCTGAATATAAAAAGAAGAGATACATTCATTTGACAAAGAGTTTAGGGATAAATTAGTGATATGTACACAGAAAACTAATTAAACAAAAAGGTTTGGACCATGACTAAATCCAGGGAAGTGGGGGGGGGAAGCTATACTTCCCCCATCCCCCAAAAGGGAAATGTAATCATAATATACCATGTGACTCAGGTATAAATAATGTTCATTTAGTCATAATTGTATAAACACTGAATTTGTTTTTAGATCTCAAGTGCAGATGGCTGAGTTAACCATACTCTTCAATCCCTGGCTCACCAGTATTGGGCTTGGTGTGGCCCCTGTCTTATTTGTATATTCCCCTTATTTCCATGTCCCCCATATGCAAACACTTTGATATGTTTGAAGCGTATCATTTCATTTATGCATTCTTTTGAAATGTGGTTTGTATTATTTGCATATATTTTTAATTTACAGAAGTTGTATTTTGCTATATATCCTATTCCTTTTCTCACCTTTTTCACTCAGCACTATTTTTTAGATCTATGTATATTACTGGGTATACATCTAATTCATTGCTCCTAATTCACAAGTATATTCCTTAATGTATAGCCACCATATGTACTTATCAACAACTATATTGTTTACAATTTCTTGCTACCTCAAAGGAAATAGGGAATTTCTGTAGGATGCACATCTTGGAGTGTGACAGAGTTGACTAAGTAGTGATAGAGAGCCGTCCAGAATTGCTAACCTGGTCTATATGCCCACCAGTGGTACTTTGCAGATCTTATACTGCCACATACCTCCCAACCCTTAGTACTATCCAGCTTTCCAATTATGGCCAATCCTAAAGGCATATATATAGTAGTATTTTAATTTCTTCATTTTTCTAATCACCAATAAGTTTAAGCAACTCTTCATCTGCTTGTTAACCATGTGAGTTTTTTCTTTTTTGAATTACCTATTCATACCTTTACCCAAGCTTTTACTACTTTCCTATCTCTTCTTTTTTGATTTGCAGAAATTCCTTTTATAGTCTAGAACTTGGGCTCTTTTAACTTAACTCTTTTAACTAAGCAAACAAGAACACAAGACCATTAGTAATTCCATGAAAACTAAAAGTTACACAGGAAAGGAAATTTAATCAAACTCATTAAATGACTCAGATGTAAATAATATTTGCATAGTCATAATAACAAACACTGCATCTTAATCTAACAAAAATTACTACAAGATGGAAAGAGGAAAAGTGAGTGGAAGGAAGATGTAAGGATAAAGCTAAGTGTCATCTTTTATGTTAGGAAGATAATAGAAAACTCTTATGGGTTGAGTTGCTCCCCCCCTCCCTCCACGATCCACCCACCCTGGGCCAAAAATCTATGTTGAAGTTCTAACCCCAAGTACCTCAGAAATAGAGTCTTTAAGATGTAATCAAGTAAAAGTGAGGTCATTAAGTTGGGCTTTAACCAACATGACTAGTGTTCCTATGAAAAAGGAGGAATTTGGACACAGAGACAAACATGCACAGAGAGAAGACTGTGTGAAGACACAGGGAGAATGTCATGTGAAGATGAAGACAGAGATCAAGGTGCTGCATCTACAAGCCAAGCAACTCAAAAGATTACCAGCAAACCACCATAAAACTAATACATATGGAACAGATTCTCCCTCATAGCCCTCAGAAGAAACCAACTTTGCTGACACCATGATCTCAGACTTCCAACCTCCAGACTACAGAATAAATTTCTGATGTTTAAGTCATCAAATTGTGGCACTTTGTTAAAGCAGCCCTCAAAAATTAATGCAAATAGGGGTGCCTGGGTGGCTCAGTCATTAAGCGTCTGCCTTCGGCTCAGGTCATGTTCTCAGGGTCCTGGGATCGAGTCCCACATCGGGCTCCCTGCTCTGTGGGAAGCCTGCTTCTCCCTCTCCCACTTCCCCTGCTTGTGTTCCCTCTCTCACTGTGTCTCTCTGTCAAATAAATAAAATCTTTAAAAAAAATTAATGCAAATAGCTAAATAGATAAGTAGATAAAGAAATATCAGTATATACATGATGTTCTAAACATGGAGGCAGCCATAAATATAACTGATTGCCTCTGGGAAGTGGGAATGGGAATAGGGATGGGAGATGAGGGAAGCAGGAGATTTCTGCTTTCCATTCTAAGCCATGTAAAACTACTTGACTTGAACTATGTCTACTTACAACTTTTATAAAATATAGCCATATTTTAAAGAAGTTTCTATATTTTTACTACTTTCACAGCATCAAAGACTTTTTGTTCTTTTTATTATGTGATGTTAATCCCCATACATTACATCATTAGTTTTTGATGTAGTGTTCCATGATTCATTGTTTGCGTATAACACCCAGTGCTCCATGCAGAACGTGCCCTCTTTAATACCCATCACCAGGCTAACCCATCCCCCCACCCCCCTCCCCTCTAGAACCCTCAGTTCGTTTCTCAGAGTTCATAGTCTCTCATGGTTGTTCTAAGAAAATGCTGGTCTTTAAGTTTCAAAGTGCATTGTTGTAGGGCTTCATGGTCTTGTATAATATTGAACTAGTCTTGGACTGGGGCCTAAATCCCAGTTGTTATTAGCCGGCAAAAGCATTTACATTTCAAGAGTTTGGATGGTAAGCAGCAGAGCATTATGGAAATACAAATTTCAGAGAAAGATCGAAAGGGGTCTAAGTCCAAATGCCCCTGCTTATTAAGTCATATGGCCTGAGGCAAGTCAGTTTAAACCTCACTACCTCAATTTCTTCATCTGTACAATTGGATAATAAGACAGTACTTCATGGGAATTTCAATAAGAAACACTGAGCACAATGCCAGGCTCATGATAAGCACTTGATAAATGGTAGCCATATGGTTATGATATCCATATTAAGAAGATTTTCCATTCTTTGCCACTGTATCTTCAGTCACTGGTCCCTTCTACTCCCTTATCCTTCAATCTTGATTTAAATCATTAGTCAATTTTGCTCTCTGGTTAGATGATGATGTAGAACAAAATCTCTGGTTTTAAGTCCCACATCTGCAAACTACTTGACCTCTGCACCAAGTCACTTAAATTTTCTCAGCCCCAGGTTCCTCATCGGTAAAGTAGGTTAAATAATACCTACTGTCATGATTAGGTGAAATAACGAACATGGAAGTGCCTGATGCAACAGCTAGCAGAGTACAGATGCTGTGCTGAGTTTGTGATGGCACAGGGCAAACTGACAGGCAAGTCCATTTCCCAACATATAAAATTAAATATTATATAAACACAACACCCCATATTCTTTAGCTATTTCACAGAAACACTTTGTGAATATTTAAGAGCCCACTCCACTCTTCAAGAGGATACTTGAGAGACAGGAGGTGTAGATATAGGAGACATCCATGAATATCCAATGCCTTTGCTTCATAAAATGCCACAGAATTAGATTTACCCAGTGTTCTAAGCAGAGCAAATTGTCCAGGTTTTTTTAATTGAATTAATTTCCAATGAAATTCCGAACTTTGCAATATAGGACAGTCCTATCCAAATGCAAGGTAATATGAGTAAGCCGTAATATTTAAGAAATCTGTGGCAAAGCTTTAAACAAGCACATTTTTGTGAAATGTATTGCCCATGTTTCTAAAACAATTCAACTTATAAAACTTCAAATTTACAAAACATCTAAAACTCCCACCACTAAAGGATTCTCAGACTTCTCAATGAATTCCCATCAAACAGTGATCTGATTTACAGAAATCTGCCTGGCACATAAATCTTCAGGAACACAACTATTGCCCAAATGAGTAACACAGTTAGAACAAGATTTCCCCTGCTTTGATGCCCATTACCAAAGTGAGTAGGGGCTGAGTTTAAATCACCATGTCACTGCCAGAATAGTCTCATTCCCTCTTGTCCTCATCACTGCTATGGTGTCCTGTCAGGGAGAAGATCTAGGGCTCTCTAAATAGTTGAGTTCAGCAATCTTCTAAAATGCTGATGCAGCTCCCTTGGCTAAGTGAACACAATATTTCTGTGACAACCTTCCATAATCCAAGGAGCAGCTCTCTTAGGTCAGCAGAGGTGATAGTGGTTCCCTGTCAACCAGGAGAGATCACTCCAAATTTTCATTCTTAACTGGGAAGAATTGTCCCCTTTTGTATTTGGATAAAATACACACCTTAGCACAAAGCACTTAAAGGCATCACTGCAATCTATTTTCCCTTATGTCTCTTCCATGCCTAGGACTATGGATACGGGACACATGGGCTTGATGGCTCATTATACAATATGGTAAGCCACTGAGCACACTCAAATTCATTTTGATGTTCTTGTCCATCAGATTGAATTCAACCTTACATTGGTCCATCATAATAACAAAGATACAGACAGTCCTTTTTGGTTTGTAAATCACCTTGATATACTTCATATCATTGGTTCTTTCCAGATATTATATTAATATTGTCATCTTCATAGTACAGATAGGGAAATAAGTTTTTGAACATGGTCCTTTTGTTGATGATCCTCCCCAAATGCTGCATCCAGATCAATCAATTTTGTTTGTGATGCGAGCAGAGCACAGCAAAGCCATGTGTCTCCTGTCAAGGTACATCCAGGTCCCAGTCACTCCTCTATCATCCACTGAAGCCCAGTTAACGTTCTGATTTTGCCCACATAACACAAGCATACATGTCTACTTAGGAGTAAGGCAGGCAACAACCAGCTGCACATGGCTGTCAGAACTTTGAAAGCTCAGGAGATACATAGGAATTCTGTGTGAAATGGATTACATTTTAGTTGTGACAAGAAATGACATTTGTTGAGTACTTACCATGTGCCAGGTACTATATTTATTACTCTCCATGTATTAGCTCATGTAATTCTCAAAACAATGTGGTAGTTGCTGTTATCATCCCTATTTTCAAATGAAGAATGTATTAGTTAGGGTTCTCCAGAGAAACAGAACCAATAGGATATTGGTTATCATGATATTGGACTTATCATGAGGAATTGGCTCACACTATTGTGGAGACTGAGAAGTCCATGATCTGCCATCTGCAGGCTGGTGCTCAGGAAAGCCAATGGTGTAATGTCAGTCCAAACTGGAAGGCCTGAGAACCAGGAGCCCTGATGTACAAGTGCAGAAGATGGATGTCCCGGCTCAAGCAAGAGAGCAAATTTGCCATTCCTCTGCCTTTTTATTTTATTCAGGCCTTCGATGGATTAAATGATGCCCACCTGCATTGGGAGGATAATCTTTTCATTCAGTCTACAGATTCAAATGCTCATCTCTTCCAGAGATTCTCTCACAGACACACCCTAAAATAATGGTTTACCAGCTGTCTGGGCATCTTGTAGTTGACACACACAATTAAACATCACAAGGAAACAGAGATTAAACCGCTTACTCAAGTAGCTGATGCCACACCAGGGCTCCAAATCTCCCTGCTTTACTATTCCCACCACTACCCAATCTGCCTCATACCCCTTCTAAAAACAAAATGTCTGCAAATGGCTCCTGACAGTCTTCTGTTACCCTAGTCCAAAGTTGATGTGTCCTCACACTTGGAAATCAGGAGTTCTCCGAGGAAATTGGGAGCATCTGTCCATCACCATTTGATAGTCACAAAATCAACAGTCCATTGCAATGCTATTGTCTGTTATGTCATTTTAATCAACTTGACTTTTTGCAGCACAAAATATTTCTGAGGATAGATGGATTTGAGAACATTTTGTTTTCCACTCACAGGTCTCAAGATTCACCTATTTGGTTTGTGATTTAACATCCTGAAGCTAGATGTGCCTACACTGTGCTAAAGATTTAAAACTGAACAAAACAGTTCCTATCATTAGGGACCTGCACTGAGAAGTGGCAGGCAGGAGGCAACCAACTATAATACAATAAATGCAAGATTAATGGTATAAACCAAGTGCTTTGGTGACCAAGAATAAGGAAAAAGTAATGTATTCATTGCAAATGGCAGGGCTATGACTTCATCAAGGTTGTAGTATTTGAGCTGGGCTTTGAAGGTGGTCTAGGAGTCTACCCCTGAACTCAAGGGGAGGAGAAGGGCATCCCAGGCAAAGGCACAGTCAAGGAATGATGGACTCCTAAGGTATGTTGAATATGGTGGAGGGCACGTTTTGAAATAAGACAGCACACAGTGACAGGGAACGACTACGAAGAACCCTAAATTCATGATGATCATGAGATTTGCGTAGTGTTTCAATCTGGCGCTTTCACCTTTGCTCAGTACTTAAATTAACCCTGTAGAGTTGCTACTATTTTCTACTCTTTTCAGAAGGTAAGAGAGGTTAGGCCCAAGTCCTCACAGTCAGAGCTAGCCTTTATGGTCTTAGGCCTCTAAATCCCATACTCTCTTTAAAAAAAAAAAAAATCAGACTGCCATGGGGAGGTTGGAAAGTGCAGGGAAGAACCGAGGGGAAGATCTCTCTGAAATGTTCAAACTGAATTGAATTCTATCCCTTTAGTTGTTGGTGCTCTGCAGACAGGAGCAAAGGGCCAGCAGCTACCCACCATAAGCCACTCCTCCTAACCCTTCCTTGAAAGTTCTCTCCAAATCCATGGTGCCTCTCTCAAGAGTGGTAGCAGCTGAGAATAAAATGATGGAATGTGATGGAGATGGAAAAAAAGGCTGAATTCAATTTCAGGATTTCCTTCCTTGGCTCCTTCATTCCTTTAATTTGCTCATCCAAAGTTGGTTCCAGCAAGGTTTATTTATGTGTTTATTATTTATTTACTTATATATTGCCTCATCCCAAAGAATCTGAAACCATTCTATGTGTGGTGAAATATTCATTTAAAAATCATTATGAGAGAGAGGAAGGAAGGAAGGAAGGGAGGGAGGGAGGGAGGGAGGGAGGAAGGGAAGGAGGGAGGGATAAAGGAAGATTACATTAGAACATGAGAGATAAGGCAAGGGAAAAATAGGATATCGTTAAGTGAGCAATGGGATCTCTACCACAGCTCTGTTTAAGCCATAAATTTAGCTCCAAGCTTCCTGGTGGACAAAGCAAAATCGGAAACCTAATGTGTCCTTCTAACCACTATAAGAAAACACATAAGCTCCTCTAGAAGTATTTCCCAGTAATTAACTCTAAAATGAATTTTTTGGGGGGCGCCTGGGTGGCTCAGTCAGTTAAGCATCCGACTCTTGATTTTGGCTCAGGTCATGATCTCAGCACCGTGGGACTAAGACCCTACTTGGGGCACCGTGCTGGGCATGGAGGCTGCTTGAGATTGTCTCTCTCCCTCTGCCCCTCCCCACCCCCTCATGCAGGTGCACATGCACTCTCTTCCTCTGAAAAAAATAATTTTTTTTCTTATGAAGTGTGCTAC
The DNA here is from genome assembly GCF_964656455.1 of Halichoerus grypus. Classification (NCBI taxonomy): domain Eukaryota; kingdom Metazoa; phylum Chordata; class Mammalia; order Carnivora; family Phocidae; genus Halichoerus; species Halichoerus grypus. Next base: position 68,371,036 of record NC_135725.1, on the reverse strand, counting down.
AAGTGACTCAGAAATGCAGTGAATAATATTAACAATGAGATTTGCTTAGTACTGTAAATGCAGTGGAGAGTTCCACCAGGCAGCTCAGAAGTCTTGGCCTCCATCGGTACACATTTCTTCCTGTTTCTCAGAGCACACTGCCCTGGCACTCTCCTCTCTCTCTCTCTGGGAGCTCCTCCTTGCCTCAGAGGGCATTTCACATTGGATGGCTGCTTTTCTCCCACTTGTCGGCAACATATTTTTCAAATTAGCACTTGGGAGCTTTGAGGGAAACCCTGACATTGTTGAGAAGAGAGTGAGAGGCCAAAAAAAAAAAAAAAAAAAAAAAAACAGAGAGAGGGAGAGAGATCTGCTTTTTTCTCAGCTTGTTATAAATTTGCAATACAAGCAAAGAAAAATAAACACCCAGATTCTGCAACTGATACAGAAGTTCCCTGGCTTGATGTGGTACCAAAGCTTGGTCTTCCCCCAGACCCTCTGCTCTATCCAAGCAGAGAGTTGTTTCTCATTCTGAAAGGATATGGCATAGGCTTCTTTCCCATCCACCCCCATGTGTCTTCATTACCATGTTTCCCTGTGGATGGACAAGAAATGGATGGACAATACATGAACAGAATACCTTACCCAGCAAGCCACATCAGTTCCTGGTTTGTGAGAAATGTTTGCTTCTGAGGCTGCACTTTTAACTCAGTGAGACATCTCCTGTGAGGAGGGGAGCTCAAGAGGCCCAGCTGACCATCATTAGCAAATGGGCCAAACGTTCCTACCAGAACCTTCTGCCTGGCCTCGCTACTGCCCCTTATAAGGACTATTCCCATCTTGACTAAGGACTAAAAATGGGAAAAGGGCAAAAAGGAAGGTTTTCTCTGACAAGAAGCTGGAAATCGCTTAAGAGAAGTGATTTCTTCATCTTGATTAGGGTAGAGCAGAGTGGTAGAGGGATTTTGTAGTTAAAGCACTCCTATTTGAATCCTGACTCAGGCAATCATCTATAATGTCCTGGGGCAAGTACTTTTACCTCTTTGAACCCCAGCTCCCTCCTCCATAAAATGGGGATAATGTGGTAGCTGTAGAAATTTAGAGGATATTTGTAAACATGTTTTAACTGCTCAGCACTATGCAAATTCTAGTTGTAATATATGAGTGTAGGAAAATGTTCTTTCTCATAAACCCCAGCAGTTGACAACAGAAGATCTGGTTTCCAGACACCCCCAGTGCAGACCCTCTGGAGCTAATTTTCCAGGCTGAGTTGTTTTAAGCCAGTCCCTCACCCTATCTGAGCCTCAGTTTCCTGCAGTGAAAGTATTGACAAAGGAAGTCACCTCAGAGCACAAGGCCGCTGTGAGAATCAAGTGACACTAAACATCAGGAAGTACTTTGACAACTGTAAAATGCTAGACAAATATTAGTTGTTAATATCATTAAGGAACAGCCCAAAGGCCTGAGCTCTGGAGCCAGCTTTGCATGTCTTTGCCCTTGGCGTTTTCTCAATTGAATTTATCCTACTCTGCTACAAGCTGTCTTTTCCCTTGACAATTATTTAATTCCTTCCTCAATAACCAAGTTCCTTGAGTGGATCCCCAGAATCCATGGGGGAAAATCTATCTATTCCTATCTTTGCAAACTTATACTGGGCAAGACACAGAATAAATAACCAAGAGAGCTGAAGGAAGATAAAGTAAAATGGAAAGAATATGGATCCTGAGGTTGCAAGATTTGTTTCTGATGCCCAGTGCTGGCTGAGTGACCCAGAGTCTCTTGGCTTCCCTGAGCTTTAGTTTCTTTTTCTAAAAATGGGTCTGATCATAATGACACCTGCCCCATGACTTGTAGTGAGGATTAAATGAGATAACGTCCACTCTCAGTGTTGTATAAATGTAGTCATTATTTAAAAGGAAAGGATACTTTGACAATAAAGATAGCTACTACTTAGTGAATACCTGCTATGCGCCAGGTACCATGGATAGCTCTCTCCAGTGTTATTGCACCAAGTCCTCCCACTATGAGATGGGCATTATCCCCATTTTACAGATGAGAAGACTCAGGAAGGTTAGAAAGTAAGTGGTAGAGAAACTGCTGGATCCCAGGTTTGTTTGATTACAAAGCTCATGTTCTTTCCACTATTTGATTTCTTCCTATAAACTAATATCAGCAATAACACAACTTCTCAGGATTCACTTACCAGCATAAGAGTGGACTTCTAGGTGCTTTGTGTTCACAGTAGACTTTCAATGCATGTTTTCTTACTTGTCTTCCCACAGAAGCAGACCTCCAGGAAAGGATAGGAGTGCAGGTAGTTTGAGAGTAATCCCAGGAAACAGCAGTAGGGGAGTGCAGACATGAGTCACTCAAGGGTTTATTGCTACACAAGGAATTTGATTCCCCTGGGGAACTCTGGGGATGCTATAGAAGATGTACCTCAGATATCCATGAATTAACCCTGAGACACATGAGCTAAAAACATGTTTATTGTATAATGCTGAGATTTTTGTGGTTACTGAATGCTCTGAAGCCAAAGATAACCGTTACAAAATTTGTACTTCATTCTTCTATGCTAGCAGCAAACATTCATTCAAAAGAAGTAGTTCATCAAACATTTCCTAAGTGGCTGCCTCAGGTCACCATCTGAAATTGTTCGTTTACTAATCATTTCTCATCCTTCCCTGAACTGTGAACTCCATGAAGCTTTGTCTTGTTCACCCCTATATCCCAAGTGCCCAGCACAGTGTTTGTCATAGAACGGTGTTCAATAAATATTTAGTTGATTGAATAAATGAGTATCAGCTATTGTACTATAGATCACATATATTCAAATGGCATTCTAATTATACTCAATTTATTGGAGTAGACAAATGCATATACACAACTGTAACTGAGTCCTCTTATCATTATATTATGGAAGCACAGAAGAATAAATAGTGCAGAAATAAGAGAAGACTTTATGGAAATAATGACCTTGGAGTCACTATTTGTTGACTGAAGATGAATAGAGATTTTCCTGATGGAGGTGAGAGGCTTTCCAATCAAAAGGGACAACATGAACTAAGGTCTAGAGATGTAGAAGATCACCCAGAGTGGCTGAAGCATAGGATGTGTGTATAGGGGAACAATGAGTGGGACCCAACTGTGAAGAACCATAAATGACATGCACTTTGTCCTCTAGGAAACAGAGAACTGTAGAAGATTTTCAATCATAATATTAACACAATCCTTTCTTTCACAAAGTTTTTTAGATAGACATGTGGAAGAATAATTAGATGTACTACATCTTCTAAAGAAATTGGCTTCCTATTATTCTCCTTAAGTCTTCCTTGCCCTGATACATAAATGCACAACAAAAGCTCTGAAATCCAAGTTATACATGTTCCCTTAAGTCTCCTTCCTTTCTGTACATTGACCCCTACATCCTGAGTTTTCTATACCCCCATACTAACACCTAGGCTATGGGCCCCACCCCTAAGACACATCTGATGCCTATACAAAAAACAGCACTGTTGAAATCAATCAGAAACATGATTGCACATCAGCAGTACTGCACACACCTGGGGACCTTCCAGAACAGCTAAGACTGAGAAGCCTTAAAGGTGGATGAGGCAACCCCCACCTGCAAGACACTGGGGGGGGGGGTTGTGGGGGATATCCATATGTAAAATGCATAGGAATCCCTCCCACTGGGCATGCATTTCCTAACCTTTGAATCAACTATGATGTTAGACTAACGAGACTTGGCACACACTAAAGAATGTGAAATCCACAAATCATAAGTGCAAGGGCCTTGTTAAAAGTCATATGTAGGGGAAGAGATCTGTTATATGGTCAACATTAACATATTCAGTATTTACTAAGCCTTCTTTTATCATGATAATAAGCTGGGCAACACAGTGCTACATGTGGTCACTGACTTTCAGCTTAATAATCAAACTCGCACTTACTTATGGAGCATATCTGTGACCCACTGCATCTTGGGAGGTAAAGTACTATGCAATGAATACAGACAGCACATGCTGAGAATAGTCATTTTTAATATATACCATTAGTACAAAGTATCAAAAAATCAGGCAGTTGTGTAGAAAATGAACTCACCTCAGCCTGTATCACTGACAGTTGATAAAAGACCAATGCCTACTGGCATGTGGACCAGGATGTTAACAACAATGTGCCCCCAGTTTTAAATGTGAGAAAGGGTTTATCTATACCCAAGAAGACAATAAGGTCAAAGCCAATCCATGTACTGTGCTCATGCAAGTACATAAGAGGCATTCCCTTATCTGCAGATGAACGAAAGACAAGTCCAATATAGAGCATGTGAAATAAAATTCCAACCAGAGGGAAGGACAGAGTCATCCTGATACTCATAGGAGATAAAATATCCTTAAACATTATATGAATTAAAAAGGAGTTTTATATTACAATGAATTTCCAATGGAATTCAAGAAAGCATGACTTCTATAAAACAAGAAAAATTATACTAGAGAAATAAAAGACCAAAAGAAAAGGACAGAAGGGAGAAGTAAAAGGATAATAGGATGAGATACAAGACAATTAACTGAGATTAAAGCAAGAGCCAGGCAAAACTAGAAAAATAACAACAGAAATGATATCTCCATTAGAAATAGAATTGACATTGTGAAAAATCAAGACACACATATGGAGGGAAAACTGAGGTCCCTAAGAACTCAAAGAGAAAAAAAAATTACTTTATTTGGTAAATAATAAAAAAGCAATCTAATAATAGATGCTTCCAGGAATCTTAAGAAAAAATAATCAAAGACATAACTGAAGAAAACTTCCCAGAGCTTAAAAAAATTGGATTGTTTGAATATTGGATCCACTAAAATTAAGAAAAACAAGCCTAAATCCAGATATCTGGAATTCTTGTCAATTACATAATTAAAGGAGAAAAAGCCTAAAAACACCCAAGAAAAAAAAAAAGTAATTATCTTGAAAGGAACAAATTTCAAGTTGGCCTCAGATTCTTACTCTGGAACACCAAAATGGCAAAAGATAATAAAGCAATGTCTAAAGATTTGAGGGGAAAATGTTGTAATATGTAATATGTAATTATGAACCCAAAGAAATCATTCTCCATTTGAGATTCTTATCCTGTGTATATAATATGGGAATAGCCTCCTAATTGATTACCTTCCCACCCATCTCTCTACTTCTAGTCTATCTTCCATACTCTTCGCATTGATTCTGCTTCCTTGCTAAAAACCTTTCAGAGCTATGGGATTTTTAAAAATGTGGTAAAATATTAATAATGGAATAATAATGGAATTAATAATGGAATCTAGGTGGTGGGTATAGAGGTGCTCACTGTCAAATTCTTTCAACTTTACTGTATGTTTGAATTTTTAATTAATAATGGAATCTAGGTGGTGGGTATAGAGGTGCTCACTGTCAAATTCTTTCAACTTTACTCTATGTTTGAATTTTTTTATATAGTTAAAAAAAGAAAATCTTTCAAATCATTGTAATGGTCTACCACATAGAATCCAAACTGCCTACATGCAAACCTCTTCAGTCTAACCCCAACCTACCCTCTCCAGTAACACACCCTCTACCTATTATTCTCCACCCATTTTCCTTTTCCAGTCACCATGAACTCCCAGCTGTTCCTGAAATGCACTCTGTTCTTTCATGACCTTTTTACCTATCCTCTTCCCTTGCCTCCCCAGCTGGGAGGAGGACCCCTGCCCTCCCCCACTTTTCTACCTGTTTATTGCTATTCATCTTCAAAGACCAGAGCAAACATTACATCTCCATGAAAATCAGTGAACTGCTCCTCCAGTCCTCCCAGGATTCTTGGTTTACTCTTTTCTTAGGGCACACATCACCTTGTACTGTATTTGTTTGTGTTCCTATCACTTCATTCCAACATTAGTGGGTATCTTGAGGATGGGAGTGATGCCTTTCATCTCTGTCTATAGCATGGGCTTAGAATCTTAGACTCAACAGGTGTCCACAAAGGGCCCCAGGGTATGGTGAGGAGGGCAGGGGTCCAAAAAGATGAATTTTGATTGAGACAGTATTAAATGTGAATTTGCCCTGCAGCAGCTGGGTTTGAGAACAAAGGTGAATACTCTGACATCTCATACAAGTTAGGTTTTATGGTGAAATGTAGTACAAAATAAAAACACAGGTCCCCTTGTTCAAAAACTACTAAGAATTTCAAGATCATGACAGCATAGCATCAAACCAAATGCAGACCCCTTTTGAGTGGGGGTCTCTGTGCAACTATACAAAGTGGAATGCCCACAAACTACTCCCCAAGCCTTGGTTACCCAAGGGTATCAAGCTGACTGGGGCTTCCTGAGTTGCAGAGATTCAGTTTCCCTGCGCGACAGCAGTAGTTATCTGCCTGTCCACGGTGACATACAGACAGGGATGGAAACACCTAAGTGGGAGATGCTAAGTCTCTCATATCTCCCTACCTTGTCACCCTGAGACTTTATATCATTTCAAAACTATTTTTAGCAAGCCACATGTGAATCTGATGTCTAGGGCCTAAATAGTTTCCTATTCTGCTGGCAGAACTATGGTGCTATATTGCCCAGAAGCCATATTATGGCACTTGTATTACAAAAAGGTAATGATGATTAGTCTATGATTAGGCCCCACTATATATCTCCTATTTGACAAGACTTAGGAAGAAATGAGCACAGTGTCCATGAGAAGACAAGACATTTTCACACTAGTCAGTCTTCCATTCAAGAATATAGAATATGCTGTATCTTTCCATTTATCCAAATATTATTTATATTGGTCCATACAATTTGTTAAATAGTTCCTTCATGCTTTAAAATTGTTACTACTTTATTGTTATAGTTGTAAGTTAGATATTTTTCTCTATCATATTGCCAAATACTTTGTTATACAGAGAAAACTGTAATTTTTATGTATTTGGCATATATATTACTGAACTCATTACTTCCAAGAGTTTCACAGGTGATGTTCTCAGGCTTTTCTGGAATATAAACATATGCAAATAGTGAGATCTTTGTGTCTTCCTTTACAATAGTCTCTTAGTTCTGTTTGATGTTCTATTGTGTGGCTCAGAACTTCCAGAACAAAGTTATAAAAATATCTTGTTCCTGACTTTGGTGGCAATGAGCCTAATGTTTCATTATTAAGTATCAGTGTTTATTTTTAAAGAGTTCATTTTTGGCACAGTGAAAAAGAAACTACTCTTAAGATTTAAGTTTCTTAAGATTTATATTTTTAAAATCTGGAATAGCATGGTATAAAATGCCTTTTCACTATCTACTAAGATTATCATATAGCTCTTTGTTCTTTTACCTAGAGTTATGATGTATTATATTAATCAATTTCCTCCCATCCTAGAATTAATAAAAGAACTACCTTCATTTTCCCAGAATAAACCATGCTTAGTCGTGATGGATGATTCTTCTGATGTATTATTGTATTCAGTTTGCTACCATTTTATTTAGGAGTTTTGTATCAATTCACTAGAGAATGGTCTACAGTTTTCTTTTGTATATTATCAGTATCATACTGCTCCAAAAATTTCACAAGATCTATTTATATTGTGCACTGCCCATATTGGAGAATTAAATGTGATGTTAGAGAAATCTCCATCTCCATATGAGGCCCATTTTCACTTCTTTGATGGGGAAACTAATCACTGCAAATTCCCGCAAAGATGGGAGTGTTACTTTGAATTTCTTTTCTTAGCAGAATGGGAGACTTTGTAAGCCCCTCTAAGTAAGACAGTCGATAGCTCATACGATTAATAACAAAGCTAGAAGAACAAGCCCATAAACCAAAGGAAACTAGGCATACTGGACTACAGTATCTTGTCATGAGCACTGACACTTGTCACTGGACCCCAGATGCCACTCCCACCATTCCAGAATATTCCAAACTGCCCCAGCTTCCTTGCTCCATACACTTAGATTCAAAACCCTGGGACGGCTGCTTGCACAAGGCCCAGTTAGTCCAAGGAAAGCAATTATATGGCCATTTCAGTTTATATTATGAGATGTGGGTCATGCCTCTTATGAGAACTCACACAAACATATGGAGAGAATTTGGAAGATATGCCACCTCCCTTACAACAAAAAATGCTTCTTATATAAAGAATTCCCTTATTTTCTATGCCATAGAAAATAATTTATGTATATGTCATTTTAAACTCTGAAATAACTTACCACTAAAACCATCTGATCTCAGAGCATTTTATCAATAATTCTATAATAAGATTACCTATTTTTTTCATGATTGTTAGTATGCTTTAAGTGCTCATATTTGCTATATTAAAAGATGAGTAAAACATGGCCACTGCCCTCAAGGAACTTACAACCGATATTATGGCAATTCTATTTCTCTTTGTACTCTAGAATCAAGCAGAATGCCTGGCACACAGTCGGCTCTTAGAAAAAGTTTTCTAACAATAGTCCATTAAAAAAAATTAAAAAAAAAAAAAAAGAAAAAGTTTTCTGAGAGAATGGTTTCCAAAATGCAAATTTTTTAAGAGGTTCATTTAAAATACTGTTGTGTTTGTTTGCGGATTTTTCTGATTTAGTGACTGCACAAGATTCTCCTAGAGAAATCAAACCCAACAATTAGATAACCAGACTGGGCTTTAAGGGTGACCCATGCAAGATAAATGAGACCAGTAAATCTATGGATTACAGAGGAATTGGAGAAGCCAAGAAAGAGTAGATATCAACTACCTCCTCAAAAATGAGTAATTTGAATATAATGACAAGGCAAAAATAGTGAAAGTTAGCTATTATACACAAAAGTATGATAAAAATGGTTTTAAAAATTGCTAAGCACTGTTCATGAGAACTCCAGAAGAAATAGATAACTATAATAGCCCAATCTGAGCTAAACCAACTAATTTCACAAGCATAAGGAGTGACTGCTAAAGGCAAGTCCATCCGCCATTTGTCAGAGCAAACATGTTGAGTTTTGGAACCATCAAAAACTAAACCATCCAATTCAGCTGATTCTTCAGATGAAAATTATATTCTGGTAATCATAAGAATCCCTTTAGAAATGAGCATATGTTTACACAAGATATCATTATGGTCCTGTTTTCTTAACCAGGGATTCCTAACCCAGGCATCTGAATAAGGATTCAAGGCCAGAATTAGGCAGGAAGTGACCATTTCAGAAAGCTCTGGCTAACTATGGGGCATGGGAGTGTTTTCTTAAGACTTTCTTTTATTGCTGCTTTTTAAACTTTTTTTTTTTTTTTCTAACTGGTCCAGAAGGAAAATTACAAGGTAGAATGAAAGAGATGAAAACTCCCAGCAAAATGATGACATGTCAGTCCTTTTAAAAGATGCTTGGAAGACTCTTTACAATGGCCCCTGTTGATTTTTAAGCATCCAAAATGTGCAAATCGCTGCATTATTTTTCATCATACCAGAAAGTGTTTGCATTTTTATTTTTGTGGGGCAGGGGCAGATGAATTCCTAGAAAAGAAGCTGGCACTATGCCATCTTTCAGAAGCTGATGTGTGTAGGGATCCAAAATCTGGGCAGGAAGGTGACTAATAAGCATATTATGTTACTTTTTGCAAACAGCTTTTTTGACATCCATCATCCTACCATAACCCTATAAGGTAAGTAATTAAGATTACAACCTAACAACTAAGAAAATCCAAAAAGGGTAAGTGATTTCCCAAACATCAGTTCACTGCGACAAGACTTGGCTTCCACATCGATGCCCCAAATTGATTGGGCTAATGTGATCACCCAGGCAGGTGTCACCTTCACCCATCACTCCTCTCTTTTGAGGCTCTACAAATGATCACCCCTTCCCAGGTCAAAGACCACCCTTCAGTAAGAGAAAAAATATCTACAGCTCCCACAGAAAACTCCAAAATAGATTTGGGAGTCCCCTGAACGTGGGTGCAAACTGTGACGTGCTTCTAACCCATAGAATACTTCAAAGGAGATGGGGTGTCAATCTCATGATTATATTACTTTATGTAAGACTCCGTTCTGCTAGCCAACTCACTCTGGCTCTCCTGCTGGCCTGAAATAAGGAAGCTGTTACATGGTAACTGCCTATGGAAATGGACACTTGGCAGGGAACTGCAGGCAACCTCTAGGAACTCTGGGGGGCCTCCAGCCAATAGCCAGTGAGAAAACAAGGCCCTCAGCTCCCATAACCCACAAAGAAATGAATTCTGCCAACAACGTGACCAAACTTGGAATTGTATTCTTCTCCAGTTGAACCTCCAGATAAGAACACAGCTTGGCAGTTACCTTGATTGCACCCTCTAAAACGCTGAGCAGAGGACCCAACTCAGCCAGAAACTGTGGACTTCTGGACTTCTGACATACAGAAACTGCGAGATAATAAAGGTGTGTTGTTTAAAGCAACTAAGTCTAGACAACTAATGCAAGAAAAGCTGGACTTGAACCCAGGTTATCCTATCATAAATTTTGTCAGTTGCACAGGTAAGAAACAAGTTATTTAGCTAGAACAAGCTTATGAAATGTGAACCTATCTGAGGCAGGGAGTTCAGCAGCCCCAATAAGATGATGGGTCCTGCACTAAGACAGCTACACTCATTGGCCATCTCTCCAGGAGCATGAAAAACATATGATGAACAGACTCTCATTCATCTGGCTCCTCCCTCTATCCAGAGAGACCCTGGCATCACAGAAAAGGCTTAAGCAAACAAGTGTAAAAATAGGACTTAGGTGGACAAGTCACATCACCTCCCCTGCCTCCATCTTTAAACCAGGGGACATCATAACATACTACGCAGGGACACAGAGAGGTTTAAAGCTACAATTCATACATGACACATGTTAATAATTAATAAATGAAAGCTGGTACTATTATATCATCTATATGATCTTCCCCATTTTATAGACGTAAAATCAGAATGACATATCCAAGGCCATGCAGCTATCAGTCAGTGAAACTGGGAGAAAAACTGAGGTCATCTGGTTCCAATTCCAGAGCTTTTCCTACTGCATTTCCCCTCAAATTTTTGAAAAATGTCCAAAATACAATTTAGTTTGGGTTAATCTGGAAAATAAATATATATCTCATTCAGCTCTTTGAGAAGGGTTGCTGTATAAAGAAATACAATGTTTGAGCTATCTCAAGTCCTTTGTGGAATAGGTCAGGATAAAAATGCATTTCCAGAGAAGATGGGAATCCTGGGTTTATATAATTACACCTAAAATAACCACCACAATTAAGCAGCTCCTCAGCATCAAGTTTCTGGGTTTTGGCAGAGACAGTTGAGTTTCCCTTGAATTTTTCCATCCTAGTTACAAAACAGGATTAATGGAATCGCTCTGACCAAGTTCCTCTTGCAACTCTAGGAAGACTGCTACCATAGACATGCAACACATGTAACAGCAAAAAGTCTTTATCCACAAATCACCAAGGGACCACCAATTTTCACAGACTAGTAATAGTCAACACATTCTAATTCAACAATAATGAAAACCACCACAAAAAGTCTGCTGGACTAAAATTAACACAATCACAGACTTATTCATCAAAAATGAAATCTGTCTCTTAAATTCAGCACCACACTCCTCTCTTTTTCTAGCCTGTCCGAGCACATAAGCAGGTGAGAGGTTCTGATATTCTATGTTGCCTAAGGAAGTCAAGCATAGCATCAGATAGGGATTTGGACTAGACCTTCTTTCAGGTCCCATTCAGCCCCAGGAGCCCACGATTCAAATGTGCATTTTGCTATTCCAAGATACAAACCACCTGAGTCGATGGAGGAAACTGGATTGATAACAAAAGTTCTATTCGAGTGCTGCCACTCTGAATGACACAGCTAGAGAAGCTTGCTAAAGGCACTTATGTACCAGTTTAACTACACGCACACAAGTACTTCTATTTATCTTCTTAAGAAAGGACAAGAAGGGAAGAGCCACCAAGCTAGGCAGAAATAGAGGTGATGTTCAAAGACAAACTGAAAGCATTTTTAAGGTTTAAAGGAATCTAGAAATGGGACACCAGGCCATAAAATAATAAACATCAGATGAAATGGCAACAAATATATTAAGAAAAAGTTTCCATAAGTACTAATGTAATACCTTAATTAGCAATAAATTACAGTATTAGAATATATTCCCAGGTGGGAAATGGTAAGTGGAGCCATCAGGCCTCCTGGGAAAGCTTGCAGGGAAGTGGAGATGGAAGGAAAGAAGAGGGGGAAAGATACGGAACAATTATGCCACATCTGTTTCTTACACATCAGCGGGGGGCACTTTCCCTAAATCAGTTGAACAGTCAGTGGTGTGAAAGATGAAGACCCGTTAGGCAGCCTGCAGATAGCACCTGCAATGGTTTGTCAAACAGTCATGCCTCTAAAAATCAACAAGGAACCAGGAAGTGATGCTTCTTTTCTAAGGGGAAAAGGCAAAGAAGATCTAGAACCAAAAACAGGCTACAGGCTTTTATACAGGCCCATTAGGATTGGCTCTGCCTAAAAATGACAAAGACAGAAAATGCCAGAGAAACAAAAACCAAAGCAGTAACAAGGAAGGAAATATTTATTGAATATATATGACCAATACTGAATATTACAAATATTTATTGAATGCCTACTAGCTGCCCAGTATTACATATCCTCACTTTTTCCTTCATAGTAATCCAGTAAGGTAATATGGTTCTACTTTTTTTTTTTTTAAGATTTTATTTCTTTATTTGAGAGAGAGAACAAGTGCACAAGTGGGAGGGGCAGAGGGAGAAGGAGAGAATCTCAAGCAGACTCCATGCTGAGTGCGGAGTCCAATGCCAGGCTCGATCCCAGGACGATGACATCATGATCTGAGCTGAAACCAAGAATCGGACACTTAACCGACTGTACCACACAAGCACCCCTTGTTCTACTTTTGGAGATAATAAAACTAAGGCTCACAAAAGATAATTTGCTCAAAGTCACATCACATTAGATTCGAAGACAGGTCTAACTCCATACCCAAACCTCTTGAACATAGCAAGCCTGTTTTCCACAAAGTACAAAACCTTAAGGCTAATCTCCAGTAACGAAAGCTTGAGAAAGAGTTTTTTGAAGATCAGTAAAGAAAATAATTGTAGACCTGTGAATTCAAAGCTGATTGTGGAATCAATTCATGCTTCTCACAAGTCAGGAAGCCTGGAGGGTCTTCAATTCTACCAGGAATGGAGAAAAGTAAGCCTTTCTGGGCAGCATCTTTGTGCGTCTTCCTTTCTGTGCAATAGGAACCTTGCTAATGCACTGGTCCAGATATTCTTGGGTAGGGCTTCCTAATGCTTATCAAGTGTCCCTGCTTAAAAGAACACTGTAGGACTACTGGTATTTACCTCAAAGATACAAATGTAGGGATCCGAAGGGGTACATGCACCCCGATGTTTATAGCAGCAATGTCCACAATAGCCAAACTGTGGAAAGAGCCAAGATGTCCATCGACAGATGAATGGATAAAGAAGATGTGGTATATATATACAATGAAATATTATGCAGCCATCAAAAGGAATGAGATCTTGCCATTTGCAACGACGTGGATGGAACTGGAGGGTGTTATGCTGAGCGAAATAAGTCAATCAGAGAAAGACATGTATCATATGACCTCACTGATAGGAGGAATTCTTAATCTCAGGAAACAAACTGAGGGTTGCTGGAGTAGTGGGGGGGTGAGAGGGATGGGGCGGCTGGGTGATAGACATTGGAGAGGGTATGTGCTATGGTGAGCGCTGTGAAGTGTGCAAGACTGTTGAATCACAGACCTGTACCTCTGAAACAAATAATGCAATATATGTTAAGAAAAAAAAAAAGAAGAAGATAGCAGGAGGGGAAGAATGAAGGGGGGGAATCGGAGGGGGAGATGAACCATGAGAGACAATGGACTCTGAAAAACAAACTGAGGGTTCTAGAGGGGAGGGGGGTGGGAGGATGGGTTAGCCTGGTGATGGGTATTAAAGAGGGCACGTTTGGCATGGAGCACTGGGTGTTATGCACAAACAATAAATCATGGAACACTACATCAAAAACTAATGATGTAATGTATGGTGATTAACATAACAATAAAAAATTTTTAAAAAGAACACTGCAGGAGTCCTTCCAGGCCAGGAGCCCAGTTACTCAGACTGTATGAATTGTCCACTAGAGGGATTTAGGATTCTCCTCACTGCCTAGAAAAGACTGAAAGTAAGTAATACTGCTTGAACAAGATAACTCTCAGAGCTTTTTTTAACCCTGATTTTATAATTTGGCACCCAGTGAGGGAAAGGGTTTTTTATCCAACATGTATTTAATGAGGCCCTACTATATGCTAAGGGTTATAGGTTTCATTTCCCTCATCTACTTGAACTCAGTCTCAGAGAGTCCTTCAGGTCATCTTACCCATCTCCCACGCAGAGAGGAAGTCTGCTCTTCAACCTACGTCAACAAATATTTCCTGCAGTCAAGATACCATGGGGGATACCAAGAAGCACAAGCATGATCCTGTTCTCCAGGCGGCTTTAGATGATGCAGCATGTAAATGGAGGGCCCCTTGCACGTTCATAAAAGCAGCCCTATCTGCTCAGTTTCTGCCTTCCCCAGCATTTCCACTACTGGCACCTCCACCTGATGCTCGGCCTCCCTGGGGTTCCAGACAACAAAGAGAAGAGCAAAGAGTAGTCTGGTTCATGGACTTTTCAGAATTCTTATTGGCTTCATTATCTTCTTCAGCATGATAGCAGCAGGTCATGTCAGGCCTCCTGCTGGGTTACAAGGAGTAGCTGTAACAAAGGTTTCCAGAAGTTAAAACCCCCTCCCCACCACGCTATCCCATAAGGACAACATTTTTTCCATATTCTTAACTCAGCATCATAAAAGTCAAGCATGATAAGCATAGGATAGGTTTTCCGGGAGAAACAGAAGGAACAATGAGAGCCCTTTGCAGAGGTGTCTGTCCTCAGTGGTAACATCTAGCTTCTTCTGAACAGTCCTTACAAGACACCCCCTTTCCCTGAAAAGTCCCAGACTAAATTAGTCCCAGATTAAACTAGTAAATATATACTAAGTGTTCAGCCCATTATAAAAACCATGTCAGTGTTTATCATTATTCTTATTTCCTCCCCCATCATCGTCACTAGTCACAGGCTTATATAAGAGGCCCTGGCTTGGTTTCCCTCCTGAGCCCAGACCCT
This sequence comes from Halichoerus grypus, assembly GCF_964656455.1. Classification (NCBI taxonomy): domain Eukaryota; kingdom Metazoa; phylum Chordata; class Mammalia; order Carnivora; family Phocidae; genus Halichoerus; species Halichoerus grypus. The sequence goes on along the minus strand of NC_135725.1, from coordinate 68,355,901 downwards.
TGCCCCCAGTCTTGGCCCATCTGATTAGGGCCCAGACATGGCAAAGCTCTTGCTAGCTCCCTTCCCCAGTAAGGTTCAACTTGTTCTCTTTTTTCCCAGCCCTAAAATGTATTCCCAGTTCTGCTATGAACCACACACAACAAATCTGATATCAAGCATCACCCTGGATTGGACTGACCCAGCGTCTCGGCTAAGTTTGACTTGCGTTGCTAAAATGAAGCCAGTGCAGGATGCCACCTGCTGGCATCCAGGCACACGTGTGTGAAGGCAACGGGTCTCAGGGCTCTGATCAAGTGGAGAAGAATATTTTTTTCAAAACTCATATCCACAACCAGGAAAAGAGCCTGGATTATACCAGTGAGGAAACTCCAGAGAAGCAGTTTAGGTCTCTGCTATAAGGTGACCCTGAAGCCATAAACAGGCAAAAAGCCAAAAGGTCAGAAACCAAGAATATTAGGAACAAGTCAAGAAGAAAGGTACACAATGGCCTCAAGCAAGCAGATCAGCCCAAAGGCTATGAAATGCCATCTTCATGAGGACAGAGATTTTGTTTCTTTTGTTCCCTTATAGAACCCTGAACCTGGAAGGTCCTCCAGTATTCACTGAGTGAATAAGTGGATGAATTATCAGGGTGTAGACTACCTCTTTTATACGATGCTGGCTTATGGCATGGGAAGACCAGAAAGAACAGAGGTCTCAAAATGCAAAGGATTTGAAGAACTAGACACTAATCGCCCAGAGATCAACCCCAAATAACCCTCCAGCCAATACAGTGAACTCCATGGTTTGGGGTCCTTCCTCTGGTGTACTTCCCTCTATCAATACACTTGTTACACTGCAGTGTAAACTTCCGCCTTTCTACCTTCACTACTGAATGTGACATCGCCCCATAATAAGAACTCAGGAATGTTGTTACATGACCCTGCCCTGAGGATTCTCCCATGGAGATGAATGGGCAAAGAGAATAATAGAGTTTGGTGGTTTGGGCCTTATTTTTCCTGGAAATCAGGGCAATACTGTAGGCTTCTGCTTTCACCCAAAGGCAATAGGATAAATTGAGAACCAACAGGAAAATAAACAAAAGGATTTGATTCTCTATTTCTAGACCTATCAGGATGGCAAGGGAACTTCAAAAACTAATAATGTACTATACACTGGCTAACTGAATAATAAAAAAAAAAAAAACTGAATTTAAAATTTTAAAATAAGAACAATAATAATAACGACTGACATGAAGAGAGGAGGTAGGGGTGTTAATCAATAAGGATCCCAACCTGGTCAGAACAACGTGTCTGCCAATCAGGAGAACAATGTGTCTACTCTCAGCTGCAAAGGTAAGACATGGACCCAGAACAAGGGAAAAACACCCCATGCCCACCTCTGCACTAATCAGGCCACATTTTCAGTGGTGGTTACTCTCACCTCTGGACCCCACATTCTAAGAAGAGAATGGAACATCCGGCTGTGTTCAGTTGAAAGTACCCATAAGATAAGCAGACTTCAACAGTCAAAGAAACCATTTGGCCTGGAGATGGCTTGAAATGACATACCGAAAGTCCTAATAAACTAGAAACTAGGCATAAGGAGGTTAAGTTACTTAGTCAAAATCATACAGTGACTTGGTGGTAGAGCTGGATTGGAACTCAAGTCTTATCATTCTAAACCCCAAAACCATTATGCTTGAAATAGGTCCTGATCAAGGTGATGGCTGGAACCCCTGTATTCATTCAACAAATATTTTTGAGCACCTACTCAAGCCAAGCTCCATGCTGAGTGCTGGGTACACAGTGATTAATAAAATAGCAGTCTAGCCGAAGAGACAAGCACTAATCAATAAACCACTAACAAGTTACATATAATTACCAACTGTGATAAATATAACGAAGGCAAGGAACTGGATTTTATAAGAGAAAATAACAGGAGGGTGGGGCTTATTAAACAGTGCAAGCACTACATAATGTTGTTCTCTCTGGAAAAAGCTGTTTTAGAACAAGGTTTGCCCTAAGGCCAAAATAGAGGACTTGCATGCTCAGGCATGCCTCCAGAGAACACTCTGGAGCTTCAATGAAAAAGTCCATCACAGGTGGAACAGAGACAAAGAGGAACATCTCCATAAAGGAGAGGCACTACCTGAGCATGTGTTACAACCTGGGAATAAGAAATATAAGAGGAACCCTCTTAGCTGAACTCAAGAAAGGTAAGAGGAAGCAGGAAGCATGCAAATGACATATCAGATAAAGGGCTAGTATCCAAAATCTATTTGTGGGAATAGTAGTCAGCAATAAAAAGGAATTTACTACTCATATACACAATGATATTGCTGAATCTCACAGACATTATGCAAAGTGAAAGAAACAAGATACAAAAAAGAACACATATTATATGATCCATTTATATGAAATAGCAGACAGCCAAAACTAATCAGTTTACCAAATAAACCAAATCAACATTTGCCTGGGGCAGGGGGCGAGGAGGTGAGGCAGGAGGAAGAGACTGAAAGAGAAGAAAGAGACATTAAGAGAACTGTCTGAGAAGACAGAGATGTTCTGTATCCGTATTGGGGTGGTAATTAGTAACCTGCACACTAGCAGGCAGAAATTTCATTGTATGCAAATTATACCTCAATGAAGTTGATTTTTTTTAAGTTTCCCCACTCTTTCAATTTTATCCAATGTTCTTCTAGAAACTGAAACAAGTTCCTTAGAGGAAAGGAGGTCAACACAATTACAGTGCTATATTTGAAATTACTCCACTATCCTGGCATTTAATTAATGGCCAGTGAATGCCAATCCTTGCCAATGTCCCGTCCGCCAC